>NC_091120.1:182868395-182983395 GCF_040183065.1 Periplaneta americana | reverse complement strand
TGTATAATCGACATCGAGCAGCCTGTAGTGTCTATGAGAGAGCGGGACAGCGGAGGCAACTATATGACTCTCCTCCCCGGTAACCATGACAATAGCAATAATTTCAATGTAAAAATTGTTCCGGGGCCGGGTATCGATCCCGGGACCTCTGGTTGAACGTACCAGCGCTCTGCCAACTGAGCTACACGGGAACTCCACCCGACACCGTCTCAACTTTTCCCTTTATATCCACACAACTCGCGTGGGCTGACGAAATGCCAGAGACCCACATCGAGTGCACACAAACTTTGTGTGACTTGGAATTGTGGTTTTCTGTTAACGTACACAGTGACGTATATATTATGCAAATCTAGTCTTTCAGGTAAAGCTTCCTGTAAAGCAGATTTGAATAATTTCAAGGGAAAAATTGTTCCGGGGCCGGGTATCGATCCCGGGTTGAAAGTACCAGCGCTCTGCCAACTGAGCTACACGGGAACTCCACCCGACACCGTCTTGAAATTATTCAAATCTGCTTTACAGGGAGCTTTATCTGAAAGACTAGATTTGCATAATATATACGTCACTGTGTACGTTAACAGAAAACCACAATTCCAAGTCACACAGAGTTTGTGTGCACTCGATGTGGGTCTCTGGCGTTTCGTCAGCCCACGCGATTTGTGTGGATATAAAAAGGGACAAGTTGAGACGGTGTCGGGTGGAGTTCCCGTGTAGCTCAGTTGGCAGAGAGCTGGTACGTTCAACCAGAGGTCCCGGGATCGATACCCGGCCCCGGAACAATTTTTCCCTTGAAATTATTCAAATCTGCTTTACAGGAAGGTTTACCTGAAAGACTAGATTTGCATGACAATAGCAGTTCAGCCAATAGGATTGCTGGATATCAGAGTGTTTAAACCTAATTAGAACGCGCGAGAGGAGTTTAATTTAAAGAAGTCCTATTCGCCTCTGACAAATGTGCTGCTAGTCTCGGCTGCTTTCTGCTATGTTGGGCTATTTTGGCAAGCGCTCTCTTTCTCTTTTGCAATCTGTGTTTCTTTCTTCTTGGCTTTAGAAAATCGCGTCTTATATTGTTAAGTTTTCTCTCCGCTCGTAAAAATCGCTGTTTGCAGTTGGTTCCCAAACAAAATATCAACAACGTGAGTTGGTTCCCCATGTTCAAATATCAACAACGTGAGTTGGTTCCCCATGTTCAAATATCAACAACGTGAGTTGGTTCCCCATGTTCAAATATCAACAACGTGAGTTGGTTCCCCATGTTCAAATATTAACAACGTGAGTTGGTTCCCCATGTTCAAATATCAACAACGTGAGTTGGTTCCCCATGTTCAAATATCAACAACGTGAGTTGGTTCCCCATGTTCAAATATCAACAACGTGAGTTGGTTCCCCATGTTCAAATATCAACAACGTGAGTTGGTTCCCCATTTTCAAATATCAACAACGTGAGTTGGTTCCCCATGTTCAAATATCAACAACGTGAGTTGGTTCCCCATGTTCAAATATCAACAACGTGAGTTGGTTCCCCATGTTCAAATATCAACAACGTGAGTTGGTTCCCCATGTTCAGATATCAACAACGTGAGTTGGTTCCCCATATTCAGATATCAACAACGTGAGTTGGTTCCCCATGTTCACATATCAACAACGTGAGTTGGTTCCCCATGTTCAAATATCAACAACGTGAGTTGGTTCCCCATGTTCAAATATCAACAACGTGAGTTGGTTCCCCATGTTCAAATATCAACAACGTGAGTTGGTTCCCCATGTTCAAATATCAACAACGTGAGTTGGTTCCCCATATTCAAATATCAACAACGTGAGTTGGTTCCCCATGTTCAAATATCAACAACGTGAGTTGGTTCCCCATGTTCAAATATCAACAACGTGAGTTGGTTCCCCATGTTCAAATATCAACGTGAGTTGGTTCCCCATGTTCAAATATCAACAACGTGAGTTGGTTCCCCATGTTCAAATATCCAAGGCTGTGGTTTTCTAGCAGGCTGTGTGGGACATGGATGTTAATCGATCATGTAGCAGAGTAGTTGTTATTAAGCTTAGGAGTAAAAGTAAATGTAGGCCTAAGATAATGCAACGAAAGGAAACGTTTGTGAAAGATTGGATGGAAAAGTTTTCTGATGACAGTGTAAGCAGACATGCATTCCTGCGACATGTTTGTTTCAAATTTTTACCAGTACAAATATAAAATTGTGAAGTTAATCGACGCAGCGTGTCCGCCAAGCACAAAACATTTTTGGCCTACCTACTGCTGTAGACAGTAGTTGATAGTCCTAAGTCTGTATAAAATGGGAAGGGAAATGTTTTCTTTCTTGATCTGGCGCGGGAACCAATTGCAGTACACAGGAGAAATCAACCTGGAACCAACTCGAGTATAGCTCTGGGACGAACTGGGAACTAATTCATAGATTTGGGAACCAATTCCAGTACAGCCGTAAAAATGTTGTTTTATGTCGGTAGATTTTTTCTCTTCTTTGCGAGTGTTCCTGTTATTTTTTTTCTTTCGTGTTACGAGATATATTTATTTATACAGTGTATTAAATATGTACATATAGTGAGAGGTTAAAAATAAATTCAGATTTGTCTTTCATTTCCTCTAATAAGTTAGTAGTTGTTCAGTACGTTATTCGGCTTGGGAATAAATAGGATCGTCGAGTGAATTTGCTGTGCAAGTAGGCTATGTAACAGTAATGAGTAGACAGTGGATGCGGGATGACTTATCGTTGAATGTAGGTGCACATTTACTATATGTTACATTTTTTTCATTCAGACCATTGGCTCAACAGGTTTTAAACGTAAACAGACGGCGTCAACATGCTACTGTATCTTCGTACAGTCAGAAGGAAAAGAAAAATAACGTACTGTAGTACTGTAGCACATACCTTGCAAGTTCAGTCCTCGTCATCATTGATGCAATTACCAGCGTTGCAGTAAACGACGATATATTCTCGTAAGTTGTCGAAGCTGAATCGTCTTCGCCTATCGCTTAATCAGTTGCTGTATCGAGAGAATTTCTGAAGAAAACCTCTAAAATGGGGATCACTCAATTTCTTTAGAGGAATATTTGCACTGAGCATCATGTTGCACGTGTCGTTTAGACCCGCACAACTAAATGATGATGATGATGATGATGATTCCTCAGATTTAATTTCAACGCATTTCCTGTGCGATGTACTGTTGCAATGTTTCTCTATAGCCTGAGTTGTTCTGGTTTTTATTTAAATTTTACGTACATTACACACGATGTTGTCTTCGTTAATACATAAAATGTCACTCTCATACTTATTAATTGCGTTTTTGTATCTCTGAGCGAATTGAACGTTTTGCCTTCGACATTATGAATGGATCAGCACTACACTATTCAACTCGTACTAAATACTTGAGCAGGATAACAACTGCACACATTGCGTTGCAATATTACTATGAACAGACCGGGGTTCCTTCGTTTTGTACGCTGCTGTACTCGCCAGGTACACAAAAGACGGACGGCGCGGCACGTGCCATATACTAAGATACGAAACAACTTCACTTTTCCTTAAGTCATCCCGCATACACTGTCTGGTAATGAGCAAGCTCCGGATCCTTAGGTTCGATTCTATTCTGCTGCTATCTCGTTACTCCGAAATACCGCATTTCTTTTTCGTTTTATGTAGCAACGAATAACATACTTAAATTTTATAGGACCTAAAAGACCTAATACCTAGATAGGACCTAAAATGGCCTATTTTGTTAGTTAGAACTTAAAAGAGACCCAATTCGTTTAACCTACAATGTATATTTATTTTAACAGTGAAACTCTCTCAAATACAGTGCGTCCCACTCACTACCGAACCCGGAATTCATTTTAATAATTCCAATATTAATGAAGATATTGCAATGAAATTTGAAGACGGCTTACCTCATTCTGCGAGAAATGTGGTGACATCATAACAGATGCTGGTAGTGCCCGCCATTTTCATCGAGGCAAGATTGAATTCGCCGGACCGTATTATCGTATGTCTTCGCTAGGATGTCTGCGTTTATTGCCTGGATCTCTGTGATGATGTTTTCTTTCAAAGCGTCTATGGTTCGTGGTTCGTTCTTATAGACTGTCCCTTTCAGGTGATGTCAGGTCGGGCCAGCGCGGCATCCAAAAAGGACTGAATTTCGGCCATGCTGACGATTGATGTGTGGCATATCGCACCGTCTTGTTGGAAATATCCCGTGATGAGTCCCTGGTCGTCCAGTTGATTTACAAACGTATTAAATATTTCAAGGTATTCATTTGTTGCGATGGTTGTATTGAAGGAGATGGGACCAATTTATTCGCCGCCGAGATATTGCACACCAAACACCAATCTTTCCTGAATAAAGGGGCTTTTCATGCATCATATGGGAGTTTTCACTTGCCCAAATACGGGAATTTTGATTATTTATCTAGCCCAGTCATGTCAATTGATGCCCATAGGAGCAAGCGCGCGCTTTAGAGCTCAGGAGAGCCTGAGCGCTTTACAGAGGAAAGGAAAGAGACAGAGCTTGGTCGAGCTATGTTCAGGGATGGCCAGAACTGATTCAATAGATAAAGGGAAAAAAACTCATTAGCTAAAACTGTATCCATGCTTAAGGACTTTACTAATAGACGGTAATTATACACAGTATTTAAAGGGTGTAAATGATATTTTGTTATTGAAGTGTTGTATCAGTCAAGAATTATGTTGTGTCAGTGAAGTGTGTTGTGTAAGTGAAACGTGTTCCTGTCAGGGAAGCTTTATAGTTTATAGTGGCAGTGCAAAGTACTTGAACAGTGAAATGTTTTTGAAGTGTTAGTGAAATCAGGATAGAATCAGTGAAATGTGTCGTAGTTCCAGTGCAGTGAGTGAGTTGACAGCGACATGTTCAAAGGTACTTGTGCAGATATGATCATATCATACTCGTGGGTTTTAGTTCGAACTTAGGTTTAAGATAGAAATTAGATTTATTTTAAATGTTATTTTAAGTGATCGTGCTTCATTTAATTTAGGATATTCCCTGTTATTATTATTATTATTATTATTATTATTATTATTATTATTATTATTATTAGTAGTAGTAGTAGTAGTATTAGTATTATTATTATTATTATTATTATTATTATTATTATTATTATTATTATTAGTATTAATTATTAGTATTTTTATTATTGTAATTGTAGTTTTAATTAATAAGATTATTATTGTCATTATTGAGTGTAATTAGTTACCACTGCCACCCGGTATATACACATTGCAGTGTGAATAAATACATACATACATACATACATACATACATACATACATACATACATACATACATACATACATACATACATACATACATACATACATACATACATACATACATACATACATACATACATACATACATACATACATGTTAATTCTTATATTTGTCTGACAAGTATAAGTGCATTATAAGAATGTAAGTTTTAATTTTAATGCTCATTTTCAGAAGTTTGATTTTTTTTTATTCAAAATAAATATTTTCTTAACTATTTTTATAGAAAAGTGAAATTTTCAGATTTAGGCCTATTTATTTAGTAGCCTTACAGAATGTTTTCTTAAATCTAATATACCGTAAATACGTATTACTGAAGATAGTGTATTGAAAATTTTGAAAATATTCGCATGGAAATTGTTTGTAAGGAAATTAATTAACAAAGCAACTACTGTTACATAATAAGCAAAAGATACATGCCCATATGTTGTAAAAATGTCAGCTCTATAGCTTCAGCAGATTTCGAGAAAATAATTTAATATTCTGATGGTAGGAAGTTGCTCACAAGTATCACCTTAAAAGCATAATGCGATAAGAGTTTTGTTATGTAATATTAGTTACATTTAAAACATATAGAGCACCTAGGTAACTTTGCTTTGTACTGTAATATTGTTTTGATTAGTTTATTGATTACTTTTATAAGGCTAAAGGAACCATCAATATCAGTTCCAACTTATCATGTCATACTCAATCTCTTTTTTGGGATATCACTTTCTTTATGAAAGATGTGTTTCATCCATTTAGTACAGTATAGTTGTATTACTATGGAATTTATGTGAATATTCCTTCTTAACTCTATATTATGTTATTAACATTTAAAACACAAGTGCAATATTAAGAAATTGGTATTAGTACTTTTGTTTTACAGACAATATAGGAAATATCAAACAGAAAGAAGCCATATAAAAATAACGACATAAAATTTCACGTTCCGTTTGAAGTTTGTGCACCACTGTTTTCTTAATCCAACAGTCTGCTTATTCATATACACAGCCCTTCCTCTTTCCATACTTAGCGCTTGATGCCCGCGCACGACGTCAAGGTCAGAAAAATGCGCTTGCTTTGACATCACTGATCTAGCCCGACAGGTGAAACCACGTCTCGTCCGTGAACCAAGTGTAGTCCAGAATGGTCGCTTTATTTTGAAGAAATGTTTGAAACATTTGACAGTAACGTACTCGTTTCACTTTGTCAGTTTCTTTTAATTTGTGCACAACAGTGACGGTAAGCGTGAAGCTTCGCTTTTTTTGCAGCACGCTGACAAGTGCTTTTGGACATTCCTGTTTCTTGCGAAAGTCGGCGGAGTGATTTAGAAGGAGACGCTAGTAGCCTATCCTTCACATTCTCGATCGTTTCCTGTGTCATTTGTTCTCTACTCCTGATGTCTGTTCCATTAGAGTTCCATGTGTTTTTTCTTCGATAAGGCCCAAATGGTGGATTTACTTGGTAGATATCGGTTGTCTCCAAATCTCTCTACGAACCGCTCTTGACATGCCTGTATTGAGTCTGTCTTCCAATACACTCGAATAGTAAACGCACGCTCTTCTAGAGTCTACAGATTAATTTCATCTGCACTACTTGTCTTTCAACGAACTGAACTGTATTGAGTCTAATGAGTATAGGATAAGTGGAACCGTCTATTTGCTTATCAAATAACATGTAGTGTTATAATAGTACATTATGCAACGAGCCTATAATGAAGGTAATTAAGAAGCGAATATGGATATTTATGAAACGAGCGCAAGCGAGTTTCATAATTTTCATACGAGCTTCTTAATTACCATTATAGGCGAGTTTCATACGACTTTTTATGCTCGACCATATTTCTAACTTGATATTATTAATTTTCTTTGTATCTGACCTTGGCCAATGTCCCGTATGTTGTGAGATGTGCGCAGACGCGAAAGTATTGATTTTTTCCGAGAAACAGATGTGCACATTGACCTTGCTAGGCCATAAGAACCTACAGAGATAACATTGAAATAAAATTAGACATTGAAAAACGAGATGATAAGTTGAATTTTTTGAATATTATTTACAATTAACGCTAATTATTATAGTAACAGAACATAACCTTCTGCGACAGTATTGGATTTCCAGCCTCCGTAACTTTTCGCTAATTCTCTTTCGATTGCATATCCTAGAATAATCGATACTTGCGGTTTTATAACGGTAGAAAGCTGATCTGTCATTGGCTGAACAGTTGTAACCTGAGTCGTCATTGGCTGAAAGACCTGACCTTTAATGAGTAGGTGTACTTTAATGACATGCATTAAAGGTCTGCTACCAGGTGTATAATTACTACATTTCGGCATGATCGAGCGTAAACTATATTACACTTTTATTGATTAACGTTTTCGGCATGATATGCCATCATCAGGTCGTGAGAAACTATCACTTTATACATGCTTATTATTGGTAAAATATAGGTTAAATGCAGTATATTCAAATAACAATAATCATGGTTACACCAGAATATAGATAATTATGCAGTATGGACACTTCGCGTCGGTACCTTTGATGTAGCAGGACTGATTTCAATGACCTTCAAACCAGTTTGAGCGTGAGATTCTGCTTTCTCCCTAGAGTTGGCACTGACATCACACCAGCTAGCAGTCGACACAGCGGAAATATAACATATACAATTAATACATTTAAGTATATGAAGTACTAAAAAAAATAAATTGGACCGATAAAATAACAAATCCGTCATTAACTGTAATGTCTAGACTCTAGAGTTCCGTTATAATGAGAGTTGAGACGTTGACCCTCATCAAGAATTAAAATATGTAATGATTTGATAGCGCTGAAAATGGAAAAACAAAACTCCTATGAGAAGTAAAACTATATACCTATATTGTATTGTATACAAATATTAAACGAATTTGATACATAACTTTATAATGTATATTATTTTTAATATAATTTATTATATATAAAATGTAAACAATTATTATTACAACTAGTTTGTCACTGAGAAATGAGGAAAAGCTGTTAACTTGAATTTATTTGAAGCAAAGCGTTACTGGATTATGCAATAAGGTAGGCGATGTTTGGATCCTGTGTCTCAACTCTATACTCAATTATTATCTTAGCGTGTGCTCGATTAAACTAACCTCTAGCGCTTGAAAGTGGAACTAAACGCCGGCGCACAGAGAAACAAAACACAGGAAAATTCGCTCAGTGTCCATTCCAGTGTAATCCCTATTCGCTGGTTACACTAGTTATATAGACAATGCTCGTTGATTAGATATGTCCTAATTCAGTTGTTAGATTGAACAATATGTGAATATCATTATACCATAATGTGTTAAAATTGAATACAAGAACAATCTATACTAATAATAAATCTGTAGCCGAAATTTTTCTGATAATTTTCGATTTTCCAAAAATAATTGGTCCTAACATATATAATTAACCACCCTGAAACCGAAAATCGCTTTTTTGACATTTTTGTTTGTATGTCTGTCTGTATATTTGTTACCTTTTCACGCGATAATGGCTGAACGGATTTCGATGAAAATTGGAATATAAATTAGGTTCGTTGTAACTTAGATTTTAGGCTATATGACATTCAAAATACATTATTTAAAAGGGGGGTTATAAGTGAGACTGAATTAAGTAAATGGAAATATCTCGCTTATTATTGATTTTTCTGAAAAATGTTACATAACAAAAGTTTCTTTAAACATAATTTGCGATACTTTTTATTCCTTGAAAAATTTTGATAGGACTGTTATTTAATGAGATAAATGAGTTTTAAAATTAAAATAACTGCCATATAAGGCCGTGTAATGAATTAAAAAACAAATGACTTCGTCTATAAGGGGCCTTGGACAGCAAAATCGAAAGCTATGAAAGATAGCCTACAGAGAATGTTTCTGTGTTTGTATGAAGTAATATCGGAAGCTAAATTAACCGATTTATATAATTAATTATTATTTCACCATTGGAAAGTGTAGTTTTCTAGATGGGCATAATGCTATAATGTTATTACATAACTTCTGATATAATATAATATAATATAATATTATATTATATAATATAATATAATATAATATAATATAATATAATATAATATGTAATATTATATAATATAATTTAAGTTATTTCAAGGGTTCACAACCATAGTGGGCCAAGCGCCATTTAATGAATACGTAGAAAACATGGGTTAAAATTAAGTTATTACCATACCATGCAAACCTATAACAAGTAAAATAAAATATACACATTAAATGTAAATGATGTCAATCTTCATTAAACTATGGTTGCATGTAATAAAAATTAAGAAACAGGTTAAAGGAATTGTCATTGCACCAAATGAGTGTCTCTGGACCAAAATGATCGCATTTTAATTATTTGGATGCAATTTAAATTAAGTAACATATTAAACGATTTATCCTTCTATCAGACACGAATATTCCCTGGATCAAACGTCCTATTTTAATTATGTAATTACTTTATATTTATTTCTAACGAGTGCAGCGGAGCCCACGGGTACGGCTAGTAATTGAATAAAACTATAAAACATTGACACTTGATATAAATTCTTCGGAGGGAAGATATCATTTCTCGTAGTTCACTTTTATGTTTATATTGTAATCAAGCAAGTTGGGAAAATTCATGGTTGCAGTTAGCTATTTTTTGCTTTGATTGTAAATTATGTTGCATAAATTGCATTGGATATTAGATCAAGTATTAAGAAGCTTAATGGCGTTAAAATTGAGTTAAAATGAATAATATTAGATATTAAAATAACAGCTTGAACTGAACATATACAGGGTGATTCAGACCACCCGTAACAGTAATTTATTTCGGAAATTAGTGCATGAAAATTTTCGGGACAATAATATTTATAACTAAACCACATGGAAATTTTTACTTGAGCTTGATTTCATCAATCAGCCTTAAAAGGAAGTAGGGTCAGTGGCGTATCACTTTAAAATTTCAAATGGGAGTCGGGTAAAATAGGGTACCATTTGATAGAGCTCTTCAAAACAAACAACGTTCATAGGAAACGTTTTTATCAATTCCTATTCTTTCAATGAGAAAACGTACAAAAAGACAATGTCATCAATATTGAGAAATGTTACAAGACGAAAATGTAAACAAGACAATTAATGTTGACATGTTACTGAAAGGCTTGATAATTCCATTAATTTTTTATAAATTTTCAAACTATCTGCCGTTCTGAGCAGCACACACCTGTACTCTTCTTCTAACACTGTCAGTGACTCCTAATACTTCGGCGTGGTCAAGTGACTGGCAGAGTAGCAATTAAGAAAAACGTTTCCTATGAAAGTTGTTTGTTTTGAAAAGCTCTATCAAATGGTGCCCTATTTGACCCGACTCTCATTTGAAATTTAAAAATGATACGCCACTGAACCTACTTCCTGTTAGAGCTGATTGATGAAATCAAGTTCTAGTGAAAGTTCACATGTGGTTTAGTTATAAATATTTTTGTCTCGAAAATTTTCATGCACTAGTTTCCGAAATAATTGATTTACGGGTGATCCGAATAACCCATTGCATTTTCGTACGTTTTCTCATTGAAAGAGTAGGAATTAATAAAAACGTTTGCTATGAAAGTTGTTTGTTTTGAAGAGCTCTATCAAATGGTACCCTATTTGACCCCGACTCCCATTTGAAATTTTAAAGTGATACGTCACTGACCCTACTTTCTTTCAGAACTGATTGATGAAATCAAGTTCTAGTGAAAGTTCACATGTGGTTTAGTTATAAATATTTTTGTCTCGGAAATTTTCATGCACTAGTTTCCGAAATAAATTACTGTTACTGGTGATCTGAATCACCCTGTATTATACAGTTTTTTTTTAGGATATCACATCTCGAACCTCAGTCTGCCGAGTGTACTGTGAACACGCGAAATTGGAAGTTAAGTCAATTTAAAATGAAGTATTTAATTGATCTCGAGGTAAATGGTTGTGAGATGTTGACTTACGTGCGGTAGTGGTGGTGGTGGTGGTTGTTGTTGTTTTGGTTTTTGTTGTTGAAGTGATGTATTCTATTCGGCTGCTCAGCTATGACTGATGTTCGGGTTGTACCAATATTAAGCACTAGCCGTAGGCTACCCGTGCGCTCCGCTGCACCCGTTAGAAATGAATATAAAATAATTACATAATTAAAATAGGACATCTGATCCAGGGAATATTCGTGTTTGATAGAAGGATAAATCGTTTAATATGTTACTTAATTTAAATTGCATCCAAATAATTAAAATGCGATCATTTTGGTCCAGAGACACTCATTTGGTGCACTGACAATTCTTTTAACATGTTTCTTAATTTTTATTACATGCAACCATAGTTTAATGAAGATTGACATCATTTAGATTTAATGTGTATATTTTATTTTACTTGTTATAGGTTTGCATTGAATTATGGTAATAACTTAATTTTAACCCTTGTTTTCTACGTATTAAGTAAATGGCGCTTGGCCCACTATGGTATTGAACCCTTCAAATAACTTATATTATATTATATTATATCATATATTATATTATATTATATTATATTATATTATATTATATTATATTATATTATATTATATTATATCAGAAGTTACTGTAATAACATTATAGCATTACGTCCATCTAGAGAAACTACATTTTCCAGTGGTGAAATAATAATTAATTATACAAATCGGTTAATTTAGCTTCCGATATTACTTCATAAAACACAGAAACATTCTCTGTAGGCTATCTTTCATAGCTTTCGATTGTTGCTCTCCAAGGCCCCTTATAGACGAAGTCTTTTGTTTTTTAATTCATTACACTGCCTTAGATGGCAGTTATTTTAATTTTAAAACTCATTTATCTTATGAAATATCAGTCCTATCTAAATTTTTCAAGAAATAAACCTTATCGCAAATTATGTTTAAAGAAACTTTTGTTATGTAACATTTTTCACAAAAAATCAATAATAAGCGAGATATTTCGATTTATTTAATTCAGGCCTCCTTATAACCCCCCTTTTAAATAATGTATTTTGAATGTCATATAGCCTAAAATCTAAGTTACAACGAACTTAATTTATATTCCAATTTTCATCGAAATCCGTTCAGCCATTATCGCGTTAAAAGGTAACAAACATACAGACAGACAGACAGACAAAAATTTCAAAAAAGCGATTTTCGGTTTCAGGGTGGTTAATTATATATGTTAGGACCAATTATTTTTGGAAAATCGAAAATTACCAGAAAAATTTCGGCTACAGATTTATTATTAGTATAGATGTATAAAGTGATAGCTTCTTATGATCTGATGATGGCATATCATGCCGAAAACGTTAATCAATAAAAATGTAATATAGTTTATAGCACTATATATTATTATACAGTACTAGCCCTACCCGTGCGCTCCGCTGCACCCGTTAGAAATAAATATAAAGTAATTACATATTTAAAATAGGACATTTGATCCAGGGAACATTCGTGTTTGATAGAAGGATAAATCGTTTATTATGTTACTTAATTTAAATTGTATTAAAAAAAATTCAAATGCGATCATTTTGACCCAGAGACCACTCATTTGGTCATAAAAATTATTTTAGGAAATACAGGAAACGAATGTACAGAATAGCCTATCAAGTTTTCTGTGCATAAGAAGCTATTTTAATCTTACCTGTCCTCGATTCACTCAGAAGTTAGTGTAATAACATTATAGCATTATGTCCATCTAGAGAAACTACACTTTCCAATGGTGAATTAATAATTAATTATAGAAATCGGTTAATTTAGCTTCCGATATTACTTCATACAAAGACAGAAACATTCTCTGTAGGCTATGATTCATAGCTTTCGATTGTTGTTGTCCAAGGTCCCTTACAGACGGAGTCATTTGTTTTTTATTTCATTACACCGCCTTAGATGGCGTTGTTATTGTAATTTTGAAACTCATTTATCTCATTAAATATCAGTTCTATCAAAATTTTGCATAGAATAAAACTTATCGGAAATTATTTTTAAAGAAACTTTTGTCATGTAATATTTTTCATGAAAATTAATAATAAGGGAGATATTTCGATTTATTCAATTCAAGCCCCCTTATAACCCCCCTTTTAAATGAAATATTTTGAATTCCATATAGCCTAAATTCTAAGTTACAACAAACTTAATTTATATTCCAATTTTCATATAAATCGGTTCAGCCATTATCGCGTGAAAAGGTAACAAACATCCAGGCAGACAGACAGACAGACATACTTACTTACTTACTGGCTTTTAAGGAACCCGGAGGTTCATTGCCGCCCTCACATAAGCCCACCATTGAACCCTATCCTGAGCAAGATTAATCCAGTCTCCACCATCATATCCCACCTCTCTCAAATCCATTTTAATATTATCTTCCCATCTACGTCTCGGCCTCCCCAAAGGTCTTTTTCCCGTCGGCCTCCCAACTAACACTCTATATGCATTTCTGGATTCGCCCATACGTGTTACATGCCCTGTCCATCTCAAGCGTCTGGATTTAATGTTCCTAATTATGTCAAGTGAAGAATACAATGCGTGCAGTTCTGCGTTGTGTCACTTTCTCCATTCTCCTGTAACCTCATCCCTCTTAGCCCCAAATATTTTCCTAAGAACCTTATTCTCAAACACCCTTAATCTCTGTTCCTCTCTCAAAGTGAGAGTCCAAGCTTTACAACCATATAGAACAACCGGTAATATAACTGTTCAGACAGACAGACATACAAACAAAAATTTCAAAAAAGCGATTTTCGGTTTCAGAGCGGTTAATTATATATGTTAGGACCAATTATTTTTGGAAAATCGAAAATTACCAGAAACTTTTCGGCTACAGATTTATTATTAGAATAGATATAGATGATAAGCAAATAGACGGTCCCACTTATCCTATACTCATTGTATTTTTGCTTGTCGGTCATACCGCCTTTCAAAATGAAAATATGTATTGAGTCCGTTCTCCAATAAACTCGAATTACGAATAAACACAATCAACAATCAATGATTACACACGCAAGATAACAATCACAAATAAGCCAGCGGACAAGAGCATTGTTGCTACTCCAAGTTGCACCACACAACAGTGATCAATATCTTCATTAGTATTGGAATTATTAAAATAAATTCCGGGTTCGGTAGCGAGTAGGACACACTGTAGTATTACCGTTCATTGCTATGTAAATGCTTTATTGCAGACGGTATTCTTTGAAAGGAAATCCCTACAATGCGGCGACAATGTATACAGAGGACGGCAGTTTGTAGAAACATCAGACAAATTTTAAAAGCAAAGACGCGTGTCAGAGTCAGACGTAGCACAATCACGTGATTCTATAAATTCATAAATACCTTAAAACCTCGTTAATCCTGACCCCGATAAGCCGGAATTCGCTTAATCCGGACAGGAAAAAAAAGGATGAGTTTTGACAAATTAAAGAACCTTGTTTTAAGACTTAATAAAAATAAATCCGTGGCGCTACAGCCCATGAAGGACCTAGACAAACCAGCCGGCTGCTAGCCTCACGCCTACATGCCGAAGCAGAGGTGGACGATCATCCAACCAGAATGGAGGTATCCTGTGGTTAGCACGATGAGCCCCCCAGCCGTTATAGCTGGTATTCGCAACCAAATTTCGCTACCTATCGTAGCTCCCCAAGTGCATCACGATGCTGGGTGGGCACCGGTCCCATACACTGGCCGAAATTTCATGAGAAAATTTCTTCCCCCACGAGGACTCGAACCAGTTCGCATTCCGTAACGCGAGTCCCAGGCGTGTTTTAAGACTTGCCTTCATATATTAGAACTATGGAATTACAAATATTACAATATTACACCTATAGTATTAAATATTGTACTACATTGTATGTATTGCTTTACATTTTACTGTAGTGTATAGTATATTTAGGCCTATGCCCTTTAAATACACCATAATAAATGTGTTTTGTAGCTATAAACGGAGTTTTATTGCATTTCTACTGTTCTTTAGGTTATTTCAGTTAATCCGGACTATCGTTAAACCGGTCAACTAAGTCCGGATAAACGAGGGTTTTACTGTATAAGATTTAAAGTCCTAAAACAAGAGTTTTAGTTTTCTTAAACTTAGAAATTCGGGGCTTGGTAATGAGGTAGGTCTACGTGACAGATCCTATATATTTTAATACATAAAATGCAGACTCTGATCAGTCACGTCTTGGCCCACGCAACTTTCAAACCCACCGTCCGCCACTCCATATTGGATTCTAAGTTGGCACGAAATGAAGTGAATTATGACGAAGAAAGAGAAAATGTTTTGAATAATAGTTGGAGAAAGTGAATTATACACAGTAATATCAATCAGAACATGATAAAGGATTTTACAATTAATTTTGAAAGTGTTTCAGATAAGTCTCTGGATAATATCAATGAATGTTTGTGGTTTCAGGCAATGACTTATCATATCCCGACGATGCTCTACATAAACTATACCACTGCTTCAAAATATAGAACATCTTAACAAAAGCTATATACAGTGAAACCTGTTCAAATCGGAACCTGAACAATCCGGAATCCTATTTCGGAACAGTTTATTGGTCCCGGCGAAATTTGTGTGTATTGTGTGTAATTTTTCCTGAATAAAACGGAAACTGTCCAACGCGGAAACGGAAACTGTCTGCTACTGTTCAAAACGGAAACAATATTTTGGACACACACTATATTTTGTAACTATATTTTGAAACAGCGTGTAATTTCAAGGAATATTCAAAATATGTAGGTCACTAAGATAAAAACAAGTTTTCTTTGCAAAATTGTAGAGGGTTCGAGGATGTGTTGGCCTGTCGGTCATAAATTTTATAATAATAGGTAGAAAAGCGCAAAATATGCATATTTTGTGTGTTCGTTCCATGGATGCTTATTCACTGCAGAAACTCGTTAGTGATTCGATTCTTAGGCCCGGTTGCAGAAACACCGATCAAAATATGATTGGCAATCAAGGAGGGTTTGATTGGCCATCAGTTCTATTTCTGTTGCAGAAAGAACAATCAGTGTTTGATCGGAGATCAGTCTTCCATCAGATTTGATCAACAGATTTTTTGCTGGTCAAGTCACTGATCATCGATCAAGTAGGCTATTTATGTTGTTCTGTTTGTAATGCAGTTACTGTAATTATATAGTAAATAGTTATAGCGTAACAATATTGTTTTCGACATAATGGATTCTTCTGATGAAGAAATTTTAGAATGAAAAAAATTATTATTAAGAAGAAGGCGTTTCCGTGATGGACATGAATTGTCTTTATGTATAATGACAGAGAATTTGAGCAAAGATTTAGGTTAAGTAAGGATTCGTGTGTTTTGTTACTTTCAAAAATTGAAACAAATAGGCCTATATGCAGACAGACAAATCGAAACCTTTCACTTTCTCCTATGAACCAAGTTCTAATAATGCTGAGATTTTATGCTGTTGGAATTTTTCAGATGGTCTTGGGTTATCTTGTTAGGGTCCACAAATCAACTATTTGCCGAGTAGTTAGGAATGTTACGTATGAAATTGCTTTGTTATGGCAGGGTCTCATAAATCCCCAAACTTCAAACAGGGAACGATTTGAAATCCAGAGAGAATTTTCAGCCATGTCAGGATTTCCAAGAGTAGCCTAATATTGGTTGTATAGACTGCTCACATCCCCGTCCGATCACCTGGTTGAAATGATGCCGAACTTTATCGAAATAGAAAAGGTTTCTTTTCTGTGAATATACAGGTAATATGTAGTCTACACCATCATTGAAATTCTGGAATGTTGTAGCCCGTTGGCAGGGTTCTACATATGACAACACAATATTTTTAATGAGTAGGTTACGAGCTCCATTTGTAAACAGAGAGATGGGAAATGGAATTATTTTAGGTTATGGAGGCTATGCATATTCCAATTTCTTGTCGACTCCCCTAGCAAATCCCACAACAGAAGCCCCCTCACGTTTTTTTTTTCTTTTTGCTTCATTTTTTTTTTTTTTTTTTCCACTATATTGTAGTCTATATACAAATAGAATCCGCCTGTTTCCTTTCTACAAAAAGCAACAAACCAGCAAAACATTCACTTGTTTTCCTAGTCACCGCCCACTTGATGCATTCGTTTCGCGACTTTTAAAGAGCATCAAATTGGCTGTGGTTGCTAAATAGCGCTGTTGTCAAATGTATTTCTTTCCCAAATCAGCAATTAGTAAATTGAGACAAGTTGATTGGAGATTCACGTTTGTGCAACGCAACGAACAATCAAATAAATCAGACATCAACTGACTGGCGATCAGGGACTGATTTGATTTGCGTTTCTGCAACCGGGCCTTAGTCTGCATGAGAGGGCGTGGTATCTTTCACAGGCACCTTCGCACAATTTACACACGCACTCTGCACTGGACTCATGGTAGCCTGTCGTTCGGTCATAAATTCCTGTTCCTTTACGTTTTATTAGCATTCAAAATGGGGAAGATTATGAAAGCAGGGAAGGTAGTACTGGTCCTAAGTGGCCGGTATGCTGGCAAGAAGGCAATTGTGATGAGAAATTTTGACGATGGTACATCTGATAAGCACTATGGCCATGCACTGGTGGCAGATATTGACCGTTACCCTAGGAAGGTTCACAAGAGGATGGGAAAAGCAAAGATACACAAGAGATAAAAATTAAGCCATTTGACAATCACTTGATGCCAACACGATACACAGTTGATTTGACCTTAAGGAAGACAACAGTTAAGGACCTGAAAGATCCCATGAAGAGGAAAAAGGCTAGATTTCAGGACAAGGTCAAATTTGAGGAACGATACAAGACTGGGAAAAACAAATGGTTCTTCCAGAAGCTGAGATTCTAAAAAAGGAAGATGTTTTCTTACACTGTATTATAAAAAAAATCCTGCAAATTTTGTTCAATAAAACATTCGGTCATAAATTTTATTACCCTGTTGACTAGGCAGACGAGTCCCTTCGAAGATTTTCAATGCTTCACACCCTTATAATGTCGTAGCTAAACAGAGCGCAAGTGTAGTGATTTCCAGGTAAAAAAAAGTTGCATAAAATGTGACATTAACATTAAGTGATGAAGTAAAAGTTATCGAGATAAAGGAAAATTAGAAACAAAGTCTATGTGAAATAATATTGAAGTACAGTTGTCGAAAACTCAGGTGTGATACTTTAAAAAATAAAGATCATAATGAGTGAGTGGCATGCGGCCAATATTGGTAACACAAAAGGAACCAGAAAGCAACTGTTTATGTGGAAATAAATTAACTGTTGTGAGAGTGGGTTCTTCATGTCCTTTCAAAGAACAAGCCAATTTCTGGATCTGTTCTGCAAAGCAAGCTGTTGAACTGGGAAAGAAATTAAATAAACCAGAATTCAAGGCTTCTAATAGATGGCTCCTAGTCCAATTAATTAATAATGTGCAGTGATATGCAGTACACTATTAGAGTATAGTGTTAGATATTAAATAGAATGAGATTAGTGAACTTTAGTAATGTTTAATGACTAATGAGTGACTTACGATAATACAGTATTTTCAAGAAAATGAGATTTTAATCAAGATGATTCACCAAAGTAATAGGCGACAGAAAGCTGATTTAATGTGATGAGTGCTAAACGGAATATTTTGTACTTCTTGCAGTTTTGCGGCATGCCATTTTGTTTTTCATGTATATGAATGACAAAATATTCCATTTTAATGTCACACCTGAATAACACGGAAACCTGTCCACAACGAAAAAAAAAAATTAGGACCATGTCACTTCCGTCTTGAACAGATTTCACTGTACAAATAATCATGTAAGTTCAATCATAAGTTTAATCTACTTAAATATTTGTAAATTAATCCAATAAACCCACAATAGCCTTTCTTTTTTAGAAAATACTTCTACAATGGTGTACAGTTCGTAACATCAAATAACACGAGAGCAATTATATACTCCTTTATTAAATTTTATACCATACAAACATATTATAAAATTGGCCAATAATATATATATATATATATATATATATATATATATATATATATCAGTCAAAAATATTAGTCACAACATGTAATATAGCCTATATGGAATATATACATTTTTATCATGTAAATAAAAGTGTATTATCGCCGCGGCCTCATGCTTAACATGTCGGCATCATACAATAACGTGCGGTGTGCTTTTAAAACATGATTTTGCCGACATATTGTTGCTCTGTAGATTTCACTCTAAGCGTCACGTTGTCACGTCTACTTCCTCGATAAGAATAAGCACTAGTTTGTTATATTGTTAAATGGCTATTATTATTATTATTATTATTATTATTATTATTATTATTATTATTATTATTATTTCATATACGAGTACGTTGACATTCTTCACTCTTAATAATAACTCTTCAATAATAATTTTTAATCACATACCTTAATGTTCGTCCTCAGCACAAGACATTGCAACCTCGATTTTAGTCCATGTGGATTAGACAAGTAGGTGTCAGTTTATAATGGAAGCAGTTTATTGGTTGCAACATTGAAATTGAGGCGAGTGATTGCAGAGGCGACACAAGAAATTGAAAACAATAATACAATTAGATTTCAAAGATTTCCCGAATGTTATTCACGAGGCCGCTCAAAGACATTCCGAATGTTAAGCATGAGGCAGCGGCGATAATAAGTAAGTGAAGGCTCGTAATATTTTAAAATGTTTGTAATGTTTCAGTCTTTCACTTTTAACGCAGTTTTAGCATTCACTTTTAATATTGATTAGTATCTACTTACAGTAGCGTGCAAATTAATCCGAACAACGTAATTACTTATGCAAAAACACTCAAACGGGATAAAAAAAAAAGGATCTAAGACGTACCTCAGTAATCTATGTGGCCTCCCTTGTTCCTAATAACAGCTCTGAGGCGATTTGGCATGGATTCCACTAATTTCCCACAAACATTCTTCATTTCTTCTTCGCGAAACCATACACCAATGAGGGCAGAAAACATCTTCTCCTTTGTAGAACAATCCATTTTTTGCATTCTTCTTTTGCAAAATGACCACAAGTTCTCAATGGGGTTGATGTCGGGTGAGTTGCCTGGCCAGGGTAGTACCTGAATATTCTTCTTGTTGAAGAATTCTGTAGTTTTTCGAGACGTATGGCATGGTGCCAGGTCTTGTTGGAACACACCTCTGCCATCCAGAAATGAATTTTGCAGCTGGGGTACGATTCTGGTTTCCAATAAGTGAATATATTTGTCAGAATTCATCATTCCCTTGATAGGTATTAATGCTCCAGGCCCTTCATGTGTAAAACAACCCCAAAACATTACTTTAGGGGGGTATTTGGGTGCTTGTTGGAGATGAGCTGCTGTTACTTCTTCGGATCCTTTCCGTACGTAAGAAACACGGTGGCCGTGGACCTCGAAATGAGACTCATCGGAAAAAAAGTACATTCTTCCAGTCATTCACTGTCCAGTGTTGATGTAATTTTACCCACATTAAGCGTTTTTTGCACATAACAGGGGTTAGCAGTTGCTTCTTAATAGGCTTACGAGCCCTTCGTCCAGCTTCCAAAAGCCTACGCCGCACTGTTGTGACGTGAATATTCGCCCCAGTGGTAGCCATTAACTCGCGGGTTAAGTCGACAGCAGTTAGTCTAGGATTTAATTTACTTTTCCTGACAATTAAACGATCATCTGCAGGTGAAGTCTTCCTTTTCCGGCCACAGTTTCCTTTTTTCTGGGGTGTGATGGGTCCAGTCTCCCTGTATCGTTTTATGATCGAATTAACAGTAGCCAAACCGATGTGACATTCTGCAGCAATTTCCCTCTGTGTCATAGAAGAATGCTCTGCTAATGTTATGATTTTAGATCGTTTTCGTGGAGTTGTATCCATTTGTGAAGACGACAGAATGTACACAGGATTGCAGTATTAAGTCTTCAACACAACTGAAATGCTTATAAGTACAAAACGACAGGCAAAATGTCACATTATTATAAAAAAAATAATGACAGACCTTCAACAATGGAATTACACGTACTGCAGATGTCAATGAGGCCAACAATGACAGAAAATGTAAAAATATGTCGTGTTCGGATTAATTTGCACGCTACTGTATAACTGACAAAGAGGTTAATATATTAGAAATTGTATGTATCTGATGATGTTGCAAAAGCGACGAAAACATTTGTATAAATCATAAAATATGTAATATAAAATGATTTATTCCTTGAATATTGTGTGATAAGCCATTGAGTAAAACCACAAACTTTCAATGACATGATAAAGAAGCTGGATTCTTATGAGACGCATAAACTAGTAATGCGAAAGCTAGGTGTTACTTTGTGATAATCATTTTTGTCGTGACCCGTCAGTCACAGACAGGATTTTTCTGCTTGCTGTGTAATAAAATTATACTTACTTTCCAGTGAAGCCTTTATACTGTCTTCGTCCTTAATTTAACCCTCGTATTTCGAAGCTAATGATCCTATCAACTAGACTGTCAAGGAAAAAATATTTCCTATTTGAAAGCACAATAGTTGCATGGACTTCTGACAGCGCTTAGTACTTGTTTCGAGTTTTAAAGATTCTTTGCACTGCATCGCTTATTGCGTACACTAGAAAACCGAGTCCCAAATTAGGACGTTACCGGTTTTAAATATCTGGCTATCGTGATACCTGAAGCGTGAAACAAAGCTTCCCATTGTTATAAAAATAACGAAGATAATTTGTTAAGCTCCTGGTTATGTAACTGAGTGCCTTATTCCTGCATTACTTGTACTGAATTGCCAAGTGCCACGCGATTCAAAAACCTGAATCCAAGGCTTGCTTGGGCTGAAACGAAAATTGGTGCAGATCTTAACGCCTGAGGCATACCTGTGATCACGAAAGACCCAGCACAATATGAAGACAATTTTGCCAATACATGAAATTTACTTCGGCAAAATCTGAAATAAATATTTCAGTGCTAATGTACAGTAACATCGAATACATATGCACAAAGCTATCAAGAGCTTTATGTTTGTTAAAGAAATTAACGACTTGCGTTTCTCAAAATTAAGATGTGCCTACTTTTCTTTCCTTCAGTCGATAATCCGATATGCCCTAATTTTCTGGGGAAATGGAACCAAAATTAGAAGCGTCTTGATTTTA
Source organism: Periplaneta americana (assembly GCF_040183065.1). NCBI lineage: Eukaryota > Metazoa > Arthropoda > Insecta > Blattodea > Blattidae > Periplaneta > Periplaneta americana. The sequence goes on along the minus strand of NC_091120.1, from coordinate 182,960,996 downwards.
CAAACATTTTGCAAGTATTTTAATATAGTAATATACGTTACAAGAGCGGTATGTTGACGTTTTCATGGTCGAGGAAAAGATTGAAAAAGCGAAATGTAGTTGAGCTTTTTTAATTTCCGAGAACATGAAAACAAACATACCGCTCGTGTATCGTACATTATTTTGTGCGAAGATCGTTTATTACATACCTGAAAGACGAATTTCTAATTACTTTCAATAAAATCTCCATGTTGGTTTCCGTTTAATGACGGCACCTTCGGAAAACCAAAATATCTTTCTTCAACATTGTTGCTATAAAATGTTTTCTGTGTTTATTATACTCCAGCAGGCCGTGATATACGTCTGTCTTTTTTTCCCCCCAGTCTATAAATGCGAACTTAAAACAAACGGTAAGGTTATGCAATGATTTGTTTTTCATTTTAATATTTTAACAATATTATTTATATAACATATTGCAGTAATAACATCCGCATCTGGAATCTTGTTGATTTTTTCACGGTTTCCTTAATGTTACTTGTATCAGGAGTGCAATAAGTTTCGTGGAGTAGTAGACTTTACTTAATTTTTGCAAATATTTAAAAACAATAATTAACATTGCAATTTAGGTGGAATTGCAGTGGTAAGTTTCCAATTTATAATTATTACTATGTTAAACGTCTCTAAAAATAATATGTTAAAAGCCTAAAGCAGTAAAATGAATGTCGCGCTTAAGCGGTAAGAAGAGGGAAATTGTTATGTGTGTTACGTTGGGAATACTGAATGCGGTATTTCACACTTACCGAGTATTGGTTCTGTGCGGAAAACAAGCAAATACGCACGATCTCGCACAAAATAAGTTTAATTGCAATTTAGTTAGTTTTCTTTAATTTAAAAGTTCAAATTATTTCATGTTTTCATTGTATTATGTAAATTTTACTGTTTCTTTTATTAGTGTTTTTTAAAAATGTATTTATATGTTTTTCAATGTATTCTGACGAAGCCTAAAACTGAATGTCTAATGGCCAAATAAATTGAATTCAATTGAAAAGTAGTGGCGAAAAAAACCGGACCGACGGAATAATCAAAGTCCCCGAAATGAGCTACTGCTCATGTCACGCCAGCATTCACAAAATAGGGAGTAATCTATGGAAATTGTTGTAGTTTCAACTGCTGACGTAGCCCATTTCGAAAGCCATTAGAAAATAAGCTGGTAAAATTCATGTTCTGTGAATAATATGTTAATTAAGTAGTAAACTACCGTAGCACTCGAAAAGTATTGGGAATAAATTTGAATAAGGAATAAAAAAAAGTTTTCTTCCAAGGCAGGATTCGAACCACGAAAGTCTTAGTTACCAGTCTATCGTGCTCTGGAGTGAACAAGGGTCTGAAATCAGCTACAAGGGTCGGTCCGGTTTTTTTTTTTTTTTTTTTTTTTTGCCACTACTGTAAATAAGAAGAGAGACGGCAAGCCAAAAACTACGTTTCTGTATGGGGGAAACTAAAAACGTGTATCCATCGCCTTCAAAATCTCCAAGTAGATTCCTGCAGCATGACAATACGTTAGGTACTCTTTTATAGAGTAAGTATAGAATTATTTCAACATGAGTTACTAGTACGAAGAACGCAACTGGTAATTGGAATTAGGTACAATAGTCTGTAGTGCGATATGCACAAAAGAACGGAAGCCTGTATCGAAATGAACGGCCATCATTTTCAAAAATATGTTTAAAAATCCATATTATGATTATTTTTCAATTTTACTTCATTGTCTTTATTGTACGCTAATGTACTGTAGACATTATAATATACACTGCATAATGAATACGTCCGAATGGATAGCTCAATTCGTGAGTAAAAACACTTATTGTTAATACTGTACTGTATTTTGATTAAACAAAAACCTAATGAAAATGATCAAACTCAAAATCGCGATATTTCCTAGTTTACGTAAACAGATGAACTACGTTTCTTCCCTCCTATTACCTAGTAAAGTGTTTTGTTTGTATTTTACGCAGTATCATCGAACTCCAGTCGTGAAAGGGCGTAGCAAACGATATTTCTGGTTCTCAACCGTTAATCCAAGGTATAGTCAGGTTAATATTAGGAATGTTAGTAAAAATAAAATGGTGTCCCTGTATAAACATAGGTAATATCTGATAGTAGAACCAGAACATTTTAATAATAGAACTGTTATACTGCTTTCTTTTGTCTTTTTATATCAATTAAGCATCTCTTATGTTATTTATTTCTATAATGTATGTTATTCAAAGTTACGAAAGCTTTCCACGCCGACCAAATGCTATTTCGAGAATGATGAGCGAGACTCGAAACGCACAAGAGTCACGCGACGAGACTCGAAAGACAAATGCAACGAACACAGCGAGCGAGAGAGACAGTTAGTTTTGTTCATCTTTAGTGATGACTAGAGCATTCATTTTCAGCCCCTTACCTTTAAGTTGTGTGCACATGGAGTTCACGTCGTTGTTTGTTGACATTAGATCGAAGGGGAGGAGTACCAGCTGGGACAAACTGGATATGTACACTCGCATTAATATAAAAGTGAGTAATTCTTGAGCGAAACAAATGAAATTAAACTGTTGCAATTTATAACTAAGTGCATGAGTAAAGTATCGAAATTAAAGCTTCTTCTGCGATCACTCAACAACAGTTTGTATTTAGAGAAAATTCTCTCAACACCACAAGACGTTACTGGAGCAAACAGGAAATAAGGAACGTTACTGTCTTTTATTTACTACCCCCTGTGCCAGTTTTTTGCCACAAAGCCGAATAACCAGGGATCTTGTGTAGGACGCCTTTGAGTTTATTCTTAACTTTTTCGCCAACAATATTACGTTGTTCATCTAGATCATTCACGTTTCTTTCAAGTTCTTCTGTTAAATTAAGGGCGTCTGACATTTTCAGATCGCGAGCTTCTAAACGTGTAATTGTTTTCGAGAACCCTGAAACTATCAAGACCTGCAACATTTAGCGAACGATTCATCGTGTATATTTTAAATCTACATACTTAGACTTCAACAAACAAAATTTAATAACACAATCCCAAGGGAAAAAATGGAACTCTCTGCATCAAAATCCACAGTAAATTTCCGATTTACCACGAAAATCGTCTGTAGCTGCATTTAGATTGGCAACAGTCCACGATTGTTTGGCCAAACACCTGCATAGAATTGGAATATATCAGTCCCCTAACTGTCCATTGTGCAACTCAAACCAAGAAATAGATTCGGAACATCTCAAAATCTGTGCTTCAGTGGCTGGTCATGATAATATCTTTGAAAAATATTGGAGTGCAAGAGGTCAAATGACTTCATTGTCAAATGCCTGGCATTAGAAAACAACAAACAACAACATTTTTCTAAAATGTCCTTAAAATAACTATTTTCGAGCTTTTGAAATGGTATATTAAATTTAACCATCACTTTACATAATTCTCTGTAAAATTCCGAGTCCTTAACCTGATATTCAGTAGAGATGGTCGATTGTTCATTGCCTACCCTGGTGAACAAATTTACGCGACAAATATGTTTCTTCGAATTACAATGTTGTTTCAGCTATTTACTTTTACTTCTACTTATTTAGGTCTTACACAGAACACACATTATAGAGTCGGCATGTGACTCTATATGTTCATTTCCAAAGTCCTGCACAATCTTATTCAAACGATCCTGTAAAGAACGTTTTGCTTTCGGCATTGTAAATGCACTGATCTTGTACAACTAAAGATAATTGACACGCTACGTTCGCTGTGTGCTCTACGTGGACGGTCTGTCTAACAACTCCGCGATTATTTTGTATGTGATCCGTACGTACACAAGGTCAAGTGACGTCATCCATACTCCGTACAGCTAACTTAACATTCGCTGTCTGTCGTGTTATGGGGCTAAAAATGAAAGCTCTAGTGATGACTCTACAGTAGAAAGTAGCACGGTAGTACCATTTCCCGATGGTCTCGACTTGTCTGTGAAAGTCATGTTGCTACAGAAGACAACCAAACTACTGGAAGACTGAAATCATCACCGGACTTCAGTACAGAGGTAATTGTTGCCAATGCTTTGGAAGAAGATGATGGATGACATGTGCAACATAGCACGTAGGAAGCTGCGCTAAAAAATTCGGCACAACCGACTACAGCTTTTGGAGTCTGGTGTGCTGCTTCTCTATGATAATGCAAAGACCTCAAATCGCCGAGCCAGTGAATGCCGTATGACCGATTACAAGTGGGAAACATTCCCTCAGCCACCCAACAGTCCGGACATGAATCCACCTGAGTATGATATTTTCCCGAAAATGAAAAATCCACTTCGCGGTCAACATTTTACAATGTTAAGGATTGATTTTAAGATTACATAATAATAATAATAATAATAATAATAATAATAATAATAATAATAATAATAATGTTTCATTTTCGCTGGCAGAGTTAAGGCCATAAGGCCTTCTCTTCCACTCAACCAGCCTTAATCAATACAATACATATTTAAATTATGAATATTTACACTACACTTAAAAGGTTCTCCAGCAATATTCTTCAGTTAAGTTTTAACGACTAGTAGACTACATATTTATTAAAATTTAGGGAAACCTGTAAGGTAAAGTAGTAACTTAATTTATGAGCTAATTTAATTCAATCAATTATAATTAATTCGAGATTTGAGATAGCTAGTAAAATGATGAAAATTAATTTAATATAAGGTTACTAGAACTATGTTACAGGGAGAAAAATATATATATATATATATGTAAATCTAAAATATATTTCTATAATGAGAATATTAATGTAATTGCGATTAGAGGTTTTGTAAATCTATTTAGAGAAATTAATGATAATAATAAGATGGGACAGATGTTATTTTCATTATATGTAATAAATATTAATCTGCAATTAATTTGTTAAGTAAGAATTTATGTAATTTTGACCTAAATGAAGTTATTGTCCAACAACCCCTTACATCACTCGGTAGCGAGTTCAAATTTCTAGCAACTGAAACTGTATAAGATGAAGAATATAAAGATGTCTTGTGGTAGGGTATAATGAGTAATTTGTGATAGGGTATAAATCGCGGTTAACTTTTTGCAATGTTAAGGATTGATTTTAAGATTACATATATTCATAAATCGTTGCTTCAAAAGAATAATAATTGGTATAAGATGGCCGGAAGTAAGAAGTAACTCTGTACTGTGGGAAGTTTCTGGTGAGAAACCAGTTGAAAAATAAATTAAATTGAAGTAGTGGAGATGGATAGAATATACTTTGAGGAAAGAAGATGAATCTATCGAGACGCAGGCACTAGACTAGAATCCACAAATCGAACGGAAAGTAGGAAGATCTAAATTAGAGATGAACAAAACTAACTGCCGCTCTCGCTCGCTGTATTCGTTGCATTTGTCCTTCGAGTCTCGTCTCGTCATTCTCGTGAGCTTCGAATCTCGCTCATCATTCTCGAAATAGCATTTGGTCGGGGTGGAAAGATTTCGTAACTATTAATAACATACATTATTGAAATAAATAACATTATAAATGTTTAAATGAGATAAAAAGACAAAACAGAGCAGTATCTTAGTTATCAAAATGTTCTGGTTCTAATATATGATATTACCTATGGTTTATAAACAGAAGGAAAAAACAATTCTTAAAATAATTTGTATTTCGAAGAAACATAAAACATAACGTTAATATCTGTTTACTTCAGCTTGCACACTTGATCTTAAACATATGAAAACAAAATTCCTTGCCTTTTAATAAGGGTCTAGTAATTAAATAAACTTGGGGAATGGATTATTATACACTGAAAGTTAGAGATGATGTTTCATATAGACTACTTAATTGTTTATACATACATATATAACAGTTGGCAAAGTAGATAAAAGTTTAATAATAATAATAATAATAATAATAATAATAATTCTTTATTTATACTGGCAGTGTTAAGGCCATATGGCCTTCTTTTACACTCTACCAGGTCACAAAGTATACAAGCAGTTAAAATTTAACAAAAAGTTAAAGAACAGAATACTAACATATTACAATAATAATAATAATAATAATAATAATAATAATAATAATAATAATAATAATAATAATAATAATAGCAATAATAATAATAACAATAATAGCAATAATAATAATAATAATAATAATAATAATAATAATAATAGCAATAATAATAATAATAGCATAATAAAATCGACACTAAAGAACATGAAAATAATATCCTAATAGAAAAAAAAGTAAAATACATTGGAATATATCAAAAGCAACTCATTTAGTACAAATTATTAATATGGAAAACGTAATGAAAAATGTAACAAAATAGAATGTAATAAGATAATAATAAAAAAGAAAAAAAAGAAAATTAAATAAAATTCACGATAAAAGGATATGTTCAGTTCAGTGAGGTATAATCAACTGTGGCAATTCAATGCTGCTTGACTTTCGGGATCTCGGAAGTGATCAATCTCGGCGTCTCGAAACACTCACAAACAGTCTTTATGTCAACGAAGCGGCGATGTATAGAACGTTGTCGAGCGGGTTTTCAGCTTTGCGGGCGCTGTTAGTTTTGCTTTCTCGATCGTTGTTCATCTTTAGTACGAATATACTTGGAAAAGGACACTCATAGAGAAGGCAAAGACATGCGGCAAGGCATGGAATTAAGTTAAAATATTGTAAAGGAACCAAGTTACCTGTTTCACATATCCCTTTGGTCTTCACGAAGCGAGAGGATATACTACTATTACTACTACTGCTGCTACTGCTACTGCTTTAAAATAATATTAAACAATAATGGATAATCAGAAATAGTCAAGAATTTACAATTTATGTAAGCACTGAGACGTAGGTCTAATTACAAAAATGAACAACACAAAATAAATTAAATCAGGCATGGCATATCCAAGGTAATAGATAGTAGCACCGAATCACTTGTGAATGCAGCCCGAAATACTTGAGTCTAGGTTTGAGGAATGGGGATGGAGGAGTAGCCGATACTGGATTACGTCATTTAGCTGGAATCATTGGCTGTTTATTTGTCGAATTATCTGTATTAATGTCACGAAACGTCTGAGATCATCTGGGAAATCTCAGACCTCGAGTGACATTTAACTTATTAGGACTATTTCGTGAATAAAATAAAAATTTAAATAATATATCCCTAAAATTCGATCACAAAATGTTAATAATTGTATATTAACAAATACTTAACCTATTCAGACATTGTGAAGTTGAAATACTCGTAGATGAATATCGATTATTGCAATAAAGAAATTCGATGTTATTATTCAGTAATGTCAATTGCGAAAAGCGAAATACAGGATTAACATTGTTACTTATATGTACTGCACTTTTGTCTTATTATTATAACATAAATACATTTTCATTAACTGCTGAAATCATAATTTAATTTAACAGTAACAGTGGGGACAGCTATATACCAATGCTTATGTATTCACAGTGAGACATGTTGCTACACAGTGAAGCCATCTCTGTATAGATAGGCCTAATTAAAACACGAATTCTATTACGCCATACGAAAGGCAGTTTGATCAAAGACATTATTACTCTGCAAGGTCTTTGAGTTTGATATGCGATGATGTTACATAAATTCAACGTCTATTAATTGTTTAATTTCAATACAAATGTTATAGGATACAATTTTATAGGTTACGTTAGGCCTACCTGTGGAAGCAGGACCAATGTCAGCTGTGCCTTGTTTCGACCGTTACTTACAATGAGTGCTACACGAAAGCATTTTTTATAGCTCGACAAACGCATTCTCGCTGTAGTGAGTAACGGAACTAAAGCTGCATCTACACAGTTCAATATTCCAATCGCGTATGCGTGCAGTCTGGGAAGAATAGAATCAAGTTTAAAAGGTACGTTCAATTAAGATGCATAAAGATTTTGTGTCTACATGGTGTGCCGTTTTGAACGTGGTCTTCACTGCGTAAATATATTAATTAATATTAAATATCAATCTTGCATTCGTTGTTTTAAAGTTGAAAGAAAAGTTTAACCGTGTAGTTGCATCTTAATGTATTCATGTTCATCAATTTACGGGGAAACAGTTCGCGACAACGACTAAACAAAAGAACGACTATGCGATAAATTGATAGCGATAAATCTAGCTGCAGAAATTATCGCAAAGTCTGACTGTGATTGGTTGGAATTCAAAATTTCATTACACTTCATTGGTCGAAAATGGAATGACGTCATATAAACGAAATAGTCAACGTTAATTATATAGCCTATATATTTACACAAAATCGTTCCTTGAATTATTTCTCTACAATTACTTTTTTAAATACAACACAATCAACATTTGGTTGAAAATGAATGTAAGACTAATGTATGTTATTCTGTTCAATGAGCCAATGTATAATGCTTCTTAAGTAGCATTTGATGTAGTGATGAACTGTTATTAACTAATTTACGTCATTCCTATATCAATTCAATCACTGTGAAGAACTTGGTTTATACACGTATGTTAATAATAATAATAATAATAATAATAATAATAATAATAATAATAATATTAATAATAATAATAATAATAATAATAAAATGTAAACAACAAGTATTCTTCACCTGACATAATTAGGAACATTAAATCCAGACGTTTGAGATGGGCAGGGCATGTAGCACGTATGGGCGAATCGAGAAATGCATATAGAGTGTTAGTTGGGAGGCCGGAAAGAAAAAGACCTTTGGGGTGACCGAGACGTAGATGGGAGGATAATATTAAAATGGATTTGAGGGAGGTGGGATATGATGATAGAGACTGGATGAAACTTGCACAGGATAGGGACCGATGGCGGGCTTATGTGAGGGCGGCAATGAACCTTCGGGTTCCTTAAAAGTCATTTGTAAGTAAGTAAGTAAACAACAAGTAAGTAGAAATCAGACATAATAACATACAGAAAGAAAGAAAAAAGCATAATAAAATGTGAACAGCAGGTCAAAATAAATGAGACATACAAAGTATAAAAAATAAGACAATTATTGATAATAATAATAGTAATAATAATAATGATAAAAAGTAAGAATAGTAATAATAATAATAATAATAATAATAATAATAATAATAATAATAATAATGATAGTAGTAATAAAATAGTGCAGTACAAAGCATACAATGAATACAATATTTTTAAGTACACACAGTAAGGAAAATTTTGATTATATATAGCTCAACTTATCACATTATAGATATATGAAAACAAAAATATAAAATAAGTTAAATATCACTAGAACATAAAAAAATGAGAGTACGTGGAAACATGCAATACAACACTTGTCATAATAGTAAGTTAGTTTGGCAACTCGTCATAAGATAATTTTCTTACTTGGATTTGAAAGATTTCAATGTTCGGCAGCCCTTGACTTCAGGCGGCAGAGAGTTCCAGTGACGAGAGGTAGCAACAGTGTAAGATGATGAATACAGAGATGATGTGTGAAGTGGAATTTCTAGCGTGTTATCGCGTTGTGATCGAGTATTAATATTATGATAGCGAGAGAGAGTATGAAAACGAGCGAATAAATAACAGGGAGATGAAGTGTGCATAATTCGATATAGGAGAGAAAGTGAGTGCAGATTTCTCCTCTCATGTAACCTAAGCCATGATAACTTCTCGAAAGAAGGTGAGATATGATCATAGTATCGAACATTACAAATGAAGCGGACGCACGCGTTATGAACACGCTGTAGTTTCTGATTATAATTATGTTTAAACATTATTCTTTCTTAATTTTTTCGACTCGAGTAAAAATAAATTGAAAATTTGGTTTTATATCTGATACAGCCACACGTAATTGTGTCAAAAGATTCTTGTACAATATACGTATCCTGTATCTTGATTTCACAATGTTGTGAGCAGACCTCGAATTTTTAGACAGTTAAAAACTAACTTTTAGTCACCTAAAATAGGACCTGAATTGATCAAAATAGGCACTATGACATTAATTTAAGCACCTAAAATTACAATTTTCATTAACTAATTTACGTCAATCCTGTATCAATTCAATCACTGTGAAGAACTTGGTTTATACACGTATGTTTTTAATAATAAATAATAATTATGTTTAACCATTATTCTTCCCTAATCTTTATCGACTCGTGTAAAAATAAATTGAAAATTTGGTTTTATATCTGATACAGCCACACGTAATTGTGCCAAAAGATTCTTGTACAATATACGTATCCTATATCTTGATTTCACATTGTGAGTAGACCTCGAATTTTTAGGCAGTTAAAAACTAACTTTTAGGCACCTAGAATAGGACCTGAATTGAGCAAAATAGGCACTAAGACATTAATTTAAGCATCTAAAATTTTATTACAATTTCAAGTGGCTAAAAATACTATTTGATGCAGCTAAAATGTAATTCCTATCCACATAAACTATAGTAACATTAAAAATTCAATTAACTGGTGAGTATTAAGTATTTCGGTGTACAGTGACAAAAACACAAAAAAAAAAATATTGCGGTTAGAAACTTTATTTTTGTTAAGTCTTAAATTATGAATACCGGTACGTAACTTTTAATGAATCCATGGACCACATTGCTCTAAGCGTACTAATACATAAGTGTTCATATTACAATTAAATTAATTAATTTACCAATGAAGTTACAATTAACACATAATTCAAAATTGGCATTGTAATACACAACAACATTTTTCTCTAATTTTCTATTGTGAAACTTTCCCTTTTCTTAGACAGAACCATTTTAAGAGTATAAGTGAAAAAATACTTTCCAATGATATCGAAGCAATGGATGCATATTTAAATCTAGCAATATTGTACAGACATTATTGACTCTAAATTACATAAAATTGAACGTTGGATAAAATAGTCATTACGATAAAATAGACAAACTAGATACAATGTATGGTCCACACCTGTGGAGTAACGGTCAGCGCGTCTGGCCGCGAAACCAGGTGGCCCGGGTTCGAATCCCGGTCGGGGCAAGTTACCTGGTTGAGGTTTTTTCCGGGGTTTTCCCTCAACCCAATTCGAGCAAATGCTGGGTAACTTTCGGCGCTGGACCCCGGACTCATTTCACCGGCATTATCACCTTCATATCATTCAGACGCTAAATAACCTAGATGTTGATACAGCGTCGTAAAATAACCCAATAAAATAAATACAATGTGTGAGGTTGCCAGAGTAGTGATGTAGACACTATTCACTCTTATCTTCGTAATATTAAACCAGGGGTAAAATTTTAAAAACAATTAAAACTTGTTGTTAAAAGTTACATTGTGCTATAATTATAAATATTAATATTATGATAATTCAGTAGAGAAGTACACGTGTTGAGTTTTCAGTTTGATTACATGGATTCAGTCACTGCATTGAGAATATTGAGGGACATCTGAAAGTAATATAATACTGTTTGAGGTTAAAAAAGCTAATATTTGAACAATATCTGAAAATAATGAAACGTTGTTTAATAGTTAGGATTAAAAAAAAACTAGAGTTCGAATGAAACTTTCTTCCATGGATTACTTACCATACTGATGTTTTAGTAGGAATGCAGAAGGCAGATGGTAAATGCAATATTAGCATTACAATTATTATGATAGGAAACCCACTGATTCAACATCGACTTTAAAAGTTCTTAAATCCTCAGCAGACCTACCTTTACCCACATTATTGTTCCTCCTGGCTCTCTTGTTCGTGATTATCACTGGAAAACAATTATTAAAATAAGGTAGGTGTCCCTGATATGGCCATGCTAAGGTTTGAGAATTTTTCTAGCCGCCATTTTGAAAAAAAAATGTAAACTACTTTTTTCTTACTCGTTCTCAGTGTAATGGACTTTCTTAAAACAATTTCCTTTCCCCATAAAAATAGCTTTAATTGTCCAAAAAGTCCCAAATTCCAAAAGTCTACCTAGTGGCCATATCAGGAACACGTTCACACGATATGGCCACCCTTGTTCCACGTTCTATAAATCGTGATTGTTTTCAGTTTGATAGCGCAGTTTTGCTAAAATTAAATCATTTTGGTGTAAAATGAATAAACATGACACTTAATAATCTTTTTTAAAATTCAAAAGTATAGTCAAAACAGGTTTTACCATCAAAAATTAAGTTGTTGTTCTTAAAATATAGAATTTTTGCGTAATCCCAGCTATAAGGCATGTAAATTTTTCAGGTGAAAAATTAAAAGTGAAATGATCTTGATATGGCCATGGTGCATTTAATATGGCCATATCAGGAGCAGGTAAGCTTTCACGAAAATCGTTTGATTATGAACAACTCGTAAAAGATACGCCATCAACGACAACACCAATCAACAGAACATTAAAAACTGAATGGAGTACTATGGTTTTCATGAAACAAGTCTTTGAAAAACATGCATAAAACAAAGGAGACTTACCAGATAAAAATAAGAAGAGATCACATGAAAACAGCAAAACAGGCAACTGACGCCATATTGCTCAACCTAACTGGATGGAAAACGATCAAGTGACATCCCAGGATGCCCTTTCATTGGATTATGCTGCAATTTAGCAGATTTTTTTGTTAACTAACTCACAATAGGGGGTGGCCATATCAGGAACATGGCCATAACAGGAGCACCCACCTTACTTAAGAAACCAATATATCAATACATCAAAACTATAGTTGGAAAGTAGCTGCAAGTTGTATTATTTATCAGTACCTACCGAAATTCTGAGCAAAGCTGGCTAAAGAAAATTCAGTCTGACAGCTAGAAAATCACACTAATCCACCAGCATACGTAGTAATAGACAAAATGGTTAGATTTTACTATCAGAGTCCTGTCTATAACTCAAAACAGTCCAGAGTGACTATCCAATCGGAGACTTTAGCGATAACTTAAAGTTACTGGCATTGAACGAAAAAAAATGCACAAAACTCTTATCAGAAGAAACGTGCCGAGAATATACATTCAGGGACAAATAAAACCGGACACTTCTATATTTGCTTGTGTTTTGTTGCAAATTATTTCAAAATGAAACAAATCTCATTTAAACAAAATATTGTTTCATTTAGCACTTTATACGAGAACATTTGAAAAAAAAAATCTCTGATGAGAAAAATACAAAAAAATTACAAAGGGCGTATAACTATGGCATCATTTGGTCTAACTGTTTTTTCATTTTATGGTGCCTTAAACATTAAAAACTCTTTTTAGTAACGGTTATTACCCCCCTCTGGCTTGAAAAACTGCATCCATACGTCTTGGCATGCTCTCAATTTGGTTAGCAATGTCTTCTTGAGGAATAAGTTCCATTCTTCGCCAGGTGCTCGCCTCAACTCTTGTAACGATTCTGGTCTCGGTCGTCTATTCTTAACACGCCGTCCCAGCATGGCCCACACGTGTTAAATTGGGTTCATGTCTAGAATTCTTGCTGGCCATGGAAGAACATGGATTCCCACTTCTTGGAGATAATCTCCGACCGCATGGGCAATATGCGGTCGTGCATTATCATGCATTAAAACAAAATTATCGCCAACAAATTGGCCAAATGGCACAACATGATCAGCCAAACATTCATTTATATACCTATCAGCTGTTAGTCTTCCATTTTCAACAAAAACCAACTCTGTACGACCATCCGTACACACTCCTGCCCAAACCATCACTCCACCACCTCCATACGGCACATTTTCGGAAATGCAACACTGTGAAAATCGTTCTCCCCTCCTTCTCCAAACTCTTTCACGTCCATCAAGTGAGCACAGATTGAAACGGGACTCATCGGTTAACAGAACACAGCTCCACTGTCCATTTCTCCAATCCCTGTGATCATTTGCAAAACGCAGTCATTCAACTCGATGCATCCTGAGAAGTCTGGGACCAGTTGCAGGTCTACTTGATATCAGTCCACTTGCTTTCAACCTCCTCCTGTTTTGGCCGGAATTGGGCGTCCATGCATGTTAACAAATTGCTGGGCTACACTAGTAGCTGGTAGGTTGCGATCCCTAAGAACTCTCAACACCATATATCTGTCTTCATTTGGATTTGTAGCTCTTGGACGACCCGAACCTGGTCTTCTGGTATATTCTAGGGTCTCTCTATAGCGTTTTATGGCATCATGGGTTGTGCTTCTAGCCATATTCATAACATTTGCAATGTAACGTACACTGCGTCCATCATCGTAAAGGGCTACAGCTCGAGCCACATCTTCAGGTCGCGTCTTGTTTTAAGACAAATGTTACAACCCCACTTAAACTCAGAAAATGTAAAAATAAAGAAATAACGAATGATAACGATAATGAAGCACAAAATGGTTGAGACAAAATTGTTATATCTGAGACTCCGAAAGCAAAATTGGAATATTTGGTTGTAATGGCTTGTTTATAAAACAAAAAACAATCAACAATGTATACACGTCTCCATAACAACAGATGGCTACCATAATATTGTGTGAGAAGATAATGTTTTGCAAAATACCAGCAAATATTAAAGTGTCCGGTTTTTTTTGTCCCTGAGTGTATTTTCCATCGTCTAGAAAAGTTATAGAAGAATTTCCTGTTGTGAATATATCACCATGCATTGAACTTCGTGACAAGCTTTCAGAACAGTTTGCAAATTGATTTATGAAATTTAAGAACATGAGGTCACATCTAATATTTTTTTTAATAATCCATTGAGCTGTGAAATTTCAGAACAAGAATAACAATTAAAATTAGATTTCTATGACTTGCACAATAATCTGTTCTTCCAATGAAGACAAGATAATGGTCAAATGAAAATTTTCCAAAATCTGCGACTCTACAACATAATTTCTTCCATGAAAGAAATTAATTCTACTCGGACAAATCGACTCAATGATACCCACTTCCACTATATCTTACTGTTGACATTGATTCCCGTCAAAATTGACTTTTAAGGTCTGGTTAGTTCTCATGATCGCCCACAGTGTTCGCTGTACAATTACATAAAAGCTATAATTAAAACTAATCTAACAAGTAGAAGTAAATAAAAGCTAATATTTAAACTATATATAATTTATTTCAAGAAATAGTCTGCCCAGGCATCGTGGGTTGCCAAAAACACAGAATAACACACATATAAGAATAGTAACGATTTCAATAAAATAGATGAGTCAAATTGAAATGTGAACTTGGAGCTTAAATTTAAGAAATAATAAATTTGTACATATATTTGTAACAATCACATACTAACGAATAGAAGTAAATAAAATCTGTAATTAAAACTAATCTAACAAGTAGAAGTAAATAAAACCTATAATTAAAACTAATATAACAAGTAGAAGTAAACAAAAGTTGTTATTAAGACTATTAAGAGTAATCTATCAAACAGAAGGAAATAAAAGCTAATATTTAAACTAATCTAATAATTAGAAGTAAATAAAAGCTATATTTAAGACTAATCTAACAAGTAGAAGTAAATAAAACCTATAATTAAAACTAATATAACAAGTAGAAGTAAACAAAAGTTATTATTAAGACTATTAAGACTAATCTATCAAACAGAAGGAAATAAAAGCTAATATTTAAACTAATCTAATAATTAGAAGTAAATAAAAGCTATATTTAAGACTAATCTAACAAGTAGAAGTAAATAAAACCTATAATTAAAACTAATATAACAAGTAGAAGTAAACAAAAGTTATTATTAAGACTATTAAGACTAATCTATCAAACAGAAGGAAATAAAAGCTAATATTTAAACTAATCTAATAATTAGAAGTAAATAAAAGCTATATTTAAGACTAATCTAACAAGTAGAAGTAAATAAAACCTATAATTAAAACTAATATAACAAGTAGAAGTAAACAAAAGTTATTATTAAGACTATTAAGACTAATCTATCAAACAGAAGGAAATAAAAGCTAATATTTAAACTAATCTAATAATTAGAAGTAAATAAAAGCTATATTTAAGACTAATCTAACAAGTAGAAGTAAATAAAATCTATAATTAAAATTAATTTAACAAATAGAGACAAATAAATATATAATTAAGACTAATCTAACAAGTAGAAGTGAATAAAAGCTATAATTAAGATTAATCTAACAAATAGAGGTCAATAAAAGCTATAATTAGGGTAAACATTGGTAATTTCATGATAAATTCATGAAAATTAATGTAAAATGCAAATGCGTAAATATATCCTTATTTCGATTTTTTCATTTAAAAGACGATAATTTGCTGTACAAATCTGGAGACATAAAAGATTCGACACTTTCTTGAACAAGTGCAAAAAACCACTTTCACAACTTAAGCTAAAAGGTTAGTAATTTCGAGATAACCTTGGTAATTTCATGATATGACATTGATAATTTCGTGAGGGGTAGATGTTATGTTATGTTTTTATTTAACGACGCTCGCAACTGCCGAGGTTATATCAGCGTCGCCGGATGTGCCGGAATTTTGTCCCGCAGGAGTTCTTTTACATGCCAGTAAATCTACTGACATGAGCCTGTCGCATTTAAGCACACTTAAATGCCATCGACCTGGCCCGGGATCGAACCCGCAACCTTGGGCATAGAAGGCCAGCGCTATACCAACTTGCCAACCAGGTCGACGTGAGGGGTAGAAGAATTGTGTAAAAATTCATTAAAGTTAAATGAAATTCTCATTTATTGTTACAAGACTTCAAACATAGTAATTCCGTCTAATATTCATAGCAAGAAAGCATAGAAATACATATCAACACATAATAAGAATGAAATCAAAGTAAAAATTGAAGTTGAAAAGGGATCTTCTTTGCCCTGAAAGGGTGAACACTTTTATTACGGACTTTACTATAGCCTATATTACTAGGGTAACTCTAAAAGTAATGCATAACATTTGTTTAAAAATTATATTTTTATCCCACAGCTTTGCTATTTTCACAGAATGTAGATACATTATTTGGGAACAAAATGTCACTTTTTCACATAATCCCCGTCCCTTTCAACTGCTTTACATAACCTAGGAACGAGGGCCAGTAGACCAGCACGGTAAAAGTCTGGACCAACACGTCGGAGCCGCTCTTCAGCAGCGTGCACAAGGGAGTCATTTTCTAACCTCGTTCCGCGAAGGGATCCTTCAGTTTACCAAAGAGGTGGTAATCGCCAGTTCAGGACTGTAAGGAGGATGTTTCAGTGTTGTCTATCCGAATTTTCTGATCTGGTCTGTGGTCTTGTGACTGACATATGGCTGTGCGTTGTCGTGCAATAGCAGAACATCCTTCTTCTCCCGATGTCGTCGAACACGACTCAGTCGAGCTTGAAGTTTCTTGAGAGTTGCCACATACGCGTCAGAATTAATGGTGGTTCCGTGTGGCATGATGTCCACAAGCAAGAGTCCTTTTGAATCGAAAAACACAGTAGCCATAATTTTTCCTACTGAAGGTGCACTTTTGAATTTCTATTTCTTTGGTGAATTGGTATGATGCCACTCCATTGCCTGCCTCTGTCTCCGGTCCAAAATGGTGGAGCCATATTTCATCTTCTGTCACAATTCTTGCAAGTAAGTCATCTAGCACTTATCATTGATACTTAGCATGATAACAAATCAAACAGAAGCTACACTGAACCCATTGCGTCCCCCTTTTCTTTTTTGTTATCAGAGCTTATCTTCAGATTTCTAAAATTCGTACTGTAATACAATTTATAAAGTAATATCAAATTTAACGCTTAATACTCAACAAAATTTCGCCTCAAAAGCTAAGATTTCCATCAATAAAGCTAAGCCTATTTGGCGACTACAGCTGTATCTAAAATTACAAAAACATTTCCTAAAATTTCATTAAGATATAATAAATCATTGTACCAAATATCATATGCTTAGCTTTAGTAATAAGCCTGTAATGTAATTACAAACATCCACAAAATTTGTACGCCTGACAAGTCGACGCTAACTTGCTCTCTCCAAACATAAAAGTTCACTGAAGCAGCTAAAATAGTCACACAAAGCGTAGCTGTATGTTTCTGGAAATTGGACAACATATGCAATCCCTTGGCGGAAATTTTAATCTCGTAACACCATTGGTTAGTTTACGAAAGAGCAAAGAAAAAGTATCACGAAATAACCACTGCCACAAATTGACCAATGTTTACCCTAAGACTAATCTAACAAGTAGAAGTAAATAAAATCCATAATTAAAACTAATCTAACAAGTAGAAGTAAATAAAATCCATAATTAAAACTAATCTAACAAGTAGAAGTAAATAAAATCCATAATTAAAATTAATCTAACAAGTAGAAGTAAATAAAATCCATAATTAAAACTAATCTAACAAGTAGAAGTAAATAAAAGATATAATTTAAGCTAATCTATCAAGTAGAAGTAAATAAAATCTACAATTAAAACTAATCTAACAAGTAGAAGTAAATAAAAGATATAATTTAAACTAATCTAACAAGTAGAAGTAAATAAAAGATATAATTAAAACTAATCTAACAAGTAGAAGTAAATAAAATCTACAATTAAAACTAATCTAACAAGTAGAAGTAAATAAAATCTACAATTAAAACTAATCTAACAAGTGGTAGAAAATAAAATCTATAATTAAAGCTAATCTAACAAGTAGAAGTAAATAAAAGATATAATTAAAAGTAATCTTACAAGTGGAAGTGAATGGAAGCTATAATTTAAACTAATGTTGTCAGCCAATAAATTACTATTAAATTGTAACAAAACTAATATAATCCAATTTAAATCCCACCCAAATCAAACTCGCAAGTTTAAAGCACAATAATTAACAACAGGTCCCTAATACAGTGACGCCGTTTTGTCACGCCGCGGGATTTTCACTTGCCACGTTGCCCACGCAGCTAGTGTGTTTCTCGCTTGCTTCCACTAACGAAAGCCGCGTCATACAGTGACAGTTGCGAGTTAATTTATCATCTGCATTCGTGCGTGAAGGTTGAATTAGTCGTGTTTTGTTACGTGTAGGTGTGTTCGGCGTTGTTGCAATGCAATTTTATTACGTGAACATATGCTTATTACTAGAACATTCATTTTTAGCCCCATAACACGACAGCCAGCGAATGTTAAATTAGCTGTACGGAGTAAGGATGACGTCTCTCGACCTTGCGTACGTACGGATCACATACAAAATAGTTTCGGAGTTGTGAGACAGACTGTCCACGTAGAGCACACAGCGAACGTAGCGTGTCAATTATCTTTAGTTGTACAAGATCAGTGCATTTAAAATGCCGAAAGTAAATAGTAATATACGTTACAAGAGCGGTATGTTGACGTTTTCATGGTCGAGGAAAAGATTGAAAAAGCGAAACGTAGTTGAGCTTTTTTAATTTCCGAGAACATGAAAACAAACATACCGCTCGTGTATCGTACATTATTTTGTGCGAAGATCGTTTATTACATACCTGAAAGATGAATTTCTAATTAGTTGCAATGAAATCTCCATGTTGGTTTTTGTTTAATGACGGCAACTTCGGAACACCACAATATCTTTCTTCAACATTGTTGCTATAAAATGTTTTCTGTGTTTACTTTATTCCAACAGGCCGTGATATACGTCTGTCTTTTTTCCCCCAGTCTATAAATGCGAACTTAAAACAAACGGTAATGTTATGTAATGATTTATTTTCATTTTAATATTTTAACAATATTATTTATATAACATATTGCAGTAATAACATAGGCAACTGGAATCAAGTTGATTTTTTCACGGCTTCCTTAATGTTACTTGTATCAGGAATGCAATAAGTTTCGTGGAGTAGTAGACTTTACTTAATTTTTGCAAATATTTAAAAACAACAATTAACATTGCAATTTAGGTGAAATTGCAGTGGTAAGTTTCCAATTTATAATTATTACTATGTTAAACGTCTCTAATAATAATACGTTAAAAGCCTAAAGGAGTAAAATGAATGTCGCGCTTGAGCGGTAAGAAGAGGGAAATTGTTATGTGTGTTACGTTGGGAATACTGAATGTGGTATTTCACACTTACCGCATATTGGTTCTGTGCGGAAAACAAGCAAATACGCACCATCTCGCACAAACGTTCTTTACAGTATCGTTTGAATAAGATTGTGGAGGACTCTGGAAATGAAGATATAATGTCACATACCGACTCTATAATATGTGTTCTGCGTAAGACGTCAATAAGTGGAAGTAAAAGTAAGTAGGCCTACTTGAAACAACATTGTAATTCGAAGAAACATATTTACCACGTAAATTTGTTCATCAGGGTAGGCAATCAACAATCGTCCATCTCTACTGACAGTCAGGTTAAGGACTCGGAATTTTACAGAAAATTATGTGAAGTGATGGTTAAATGTAATATAACATTTCACAAGCTCGAAAATAGTTATTTTAAGGACTTTCTGGAAAAATATACACAACGAAAACTATCACTACCTGAAACAATTAGCGAACCATGTTGACTTAACAATCTGTTGTACAGCCACAATAATTTTTCATGGTTGTCGAAAACAATTACTCATTTAGAAGCTCGCGATCTGAAAATGTCAGACACCCTTAATTTAATAGGAGAACTTGAAATAAACGTGAATGATCTAGATGTACAAGGTAATATTGTTGGCAAAAGTGTTAAGAATAAACTTAATGGAGTCCTACACAAGAATCCTGGTTATTCGGCATTGTGTTCTGTCAAAGACACTTTATGTGGGGAAAGAAACTGGCACAAGGTGGAGTAAAAGACAGTAACGTTCCTTATTTACTGTTTGCTCCTGTAACGTCTTGTGATGTTGAGAGAAGTTTCTCTAAATACAAACTGTTGTTGAGTGATCGCAGGAGAAGCTTTAAGTCCGATACTTTACTCATATACTTAGTTATAAATTGCAACAGTTTAATTTCATTTGTTTCGCTCAAGAATGACTCACTTTTATATTAATGCTAGTTACATATCCAGTTTGTCCCAGCTGGTACTCCAGCCCTTCCATCTGATGTCAACAAACAACGACGTCAACTCCATGTGCACACAACTAAAATGTAAGGGGGCTAAAAATGAATGCTCTACTTATTACGTACATAAAATCAGAAAATCTAGTTCGAGAACACGACACAACTTCCGTAACAAATTTTCAAGTGGACTCCTGCCTAATGCCACTACGCCAAATTTCTCTTCAAGGAACGAGCACTCATATAAATTGAGGGAAAGAAGGCAGATGACAGACACTGGAAAGTTTTCGTTTCTCAATCGTAGTATCAGGGACTGGAATGCTTTACCTGCAGACTTACTAAAGGCTTTACCAACAACCAAAAATGTATTTAAAAATAGGCTTAAGGACTTTACTAATAGACGGTAATTATACACAGTATTTAAAGGGTGTAAATGATATTTTGTTATTGCAGTGTTGTATCAGTGAAAGCCATTAGAAAATAAGCTGGTAAAATTCATGTTCTGTGAATAATACTCGTATGTTAATTAAGTAGTAAACTATCGTTGCACTCGAAAAGTATTGGGAATAAATTTGAATAAAGAATAAAAAAAAGTTTTCTTCCAAGGCACGATTCGAACCACGAAAGTCTTAGTTACCAGTCTATCGTGCTCTGGAGTGAACAAGGGTCTGAAATTAGCTACAAGGGTTGGTGCGGTTTTTTTTTTTTTTTTTTTTTTTTTTTGCCACAACCGTAAATAAGAAGAGAGACGGCAAGCCAAAAACTACGTTTCTGTATGGGGGAAACTAAAAACGTGTATCCATCGCCTTCAAAATCTCCAAGTAGATTCCGGCAGCATGACAATACGTAAGGTACTCTTTTATAGAGTAAGTGCAGAATTATTTCAACATGACTTATTAGTACGAAGAACGCAACTGGTAATTGGAATTAGGTACAATAGTCTGTAGTGCGATATGCACAAAAGAACGGAAGCCTGTATCGAAATGAACGGCCATCATTTTCAAAAATATGTTTAAAAATCCATATTATGATTATTTTTCAATTTTACTTCATTGTCTTTATTGTACGCTAATGTACTGTAGACATTATAATATACACTGCATAATGAATACGTCCGAATGGATAGCTCAATTCGTGAGTAAAAACACTTATTGTTAATACTGTACTGTATTTTGATTAAACAAAAATGTAATGAAAATTATCAAACTCAAAATCGTGATATTTCCTAGTTTACGTAAACAGATGAACTACTTTTCTTCCCTCCTATTACCTAGTAAAGTGTTTTGTTTGTATTTTACGCAGTATCATCGAACTACAGTCGTGAAAGGGCGTAGCAAACGATATTTCTGGTTCTCAACCGTTAATCCAAGGTATAGTCAGGTTAATATTAGGAATGTTAGTAAAAATAAAATGGTGTCCCTGTATAAACATAGGTAATATCTGATAGTAGAACCAGAACATTTTAATGATAGAACTGTTATACTGCTTTCTTTTGTCTTTTTATATCAATTAAGCATCTCTTATGTTATTTATTTCTATAATGTATGTTATTCAAAGTTACGAAAGCTTTCCACGCCGACCAAATGCTATTTCGAGAATGATGAGCGAGACTCGAAATGCACAAGAGTTACGCGACGAGACTCGACAGACAAATGCAACGAACACAGCGAGCGAGAGCGACAGTTAGTTTTGTTCATCTTTAGTGATGACTAGAGCATTCATTTTTAGCCCCTTACCTTTAAGTTGTATGCACATGGAGTTCACGTCGTTGTTTGTTGACATCAGATCGAAGGGATGGAGTACCCGCTGGGACAAACTGGACATGTACACTCGCATTAATATAAAAGTGAGTAATTCTTGAGCGAAAGAAATGAAATTAAACTGTTGCAATTTATAACTAAGTGCATGAGTAAAGTATCGAAATTAAAGCTTCTCCTGCGATCACTCAACAACAGTTTGTATTTAGAGAAACTTCTCTCAACACCACAAGACGTTACTGGAGCAAACAGGAAATAAGGAACGTTACTGTCTTTTATTTACTACCCCCTGTGCCAGTTTTTTGCCACAAAGCCGAATAACCAGGGATCTTGTGTAGGACGCCTTTGAGTTTATTCTTAACTTTTTCGCCAACAATATTACGTTGTTCATCTAGATCATTCACGTTTCTTTCAAGTTCTTCTGTTAAATTAAGGGCGTCTGACATTTTCAGGTCGCGAGCTTCTAAACGTGTAATTGTTTTCGAGAACCCTGAAACTATCAAGACCTGCAACATTTAGCGAACGATTCGTTGTGTATATTTTACATCTACATACTTAGACTTCAACAAACAAAATTTAATAACACAATCCCAAGGGAAAAAGTGGAACTCTCTGCATCAAAATCCACAGTTAATTCCCGATTTACCACGAAAATCGTCTGTAGCTGCATTTAGATTGGCAACAGGCCATGATTGTTTGGCCAAACACCTGCATAGAATTGGAATATATCAGTCCCCTAACTGTCCATTGTGCAACTCAAACCAAGAAATAGTTTCGGAACATCTCAAAATCTGTGCTTCAGTGGCTGGTCATGATAATATCTTTGAAAAATATTGGAGTGCAAGAGGTCAAATGACTTCATTGTCAAATGCCTGGCATTAGAAAACAACAAACAACAACATTTTTCCAGAATGTCCTTAAAATAACTATTTTCGAGCTTGTGAAATGGTATATTACATTTAACCATCACTTTACATAATTCTCAGTAAAATTCCGAGTCCTTAACCTGATATTCAGTAGAGATGGTCGATTGTTCATTGCCTACCCTGGTGAACAAATTTACGCGACAAATATGTTTCTTCGAATTACAATGTTGTTTCAGCTATTTACTTTTACTTCTACTTATTTAGGTCTTACACAGAACAGACATTATAGAGTCGGCATGTGACTCTATATGTTCATTTCCAAAGTCCTGCACAATCTTATTCAAACGATCCTGTAAAGAACGTTTTGCTTTCGGCATTGTAAATGCACTGATCTTGTACAACTAAAGATAATTGACACGCTACGTTCGCTGTGTGCTCTACGTGGACGGTCTGTCTAACAACTCCGCGATTATTTTGTATGTGATCCGTACGTACGCAAGGTCAAGTGACGTCATCCATACTCCGTACAGCTAACTTAACATTCGCTGTCTGTCGTGTTATGGGGCTAAAAATGAAAGCTCTAGTGATGACTCTACAGTAGAAAGTAGCACGGTAGTACCATTTCCCGATGGTCTCGACTTGTCTGTGAAAGTCATGTTGCTACAGAAGACAACCAAACTACTGGAAGACTGAAATCATCACCGGACTTCAGTACAGAGGTAATTGTTGCCAATAGTTTGGAAGAAGATGACGGATGACATGTGGAGACATAGCACGTAGGATGCTGCGCCCAAAAATTCGCCACAACCGACTACAGATTTTGGAGTCTGGTGTGCTGTTCCCTACGATAATGCAAGACCTCAAATCGCCGAGCCAGTGAATGCCGTATGACCGATTACAAGTGGGAAACATTCCCTCAGCCACCCAACAGTCCGGACATGAATCCACCTGAGTATGGTATTTTCCCGAAAATGAAAAATCCACTTCGCGGTCAACGTTTTGCAAAGTTAAGAATTGATTTTAAGATTCCATATACTCGTATTAATAATAATAATAATAATAATAATAATAATAATAATAATAATAGTAATAATAATAATAATAATAATAATAATAATGTTTCATTTTCGCTGGCAGAATTAAGGCCATAAGGCCTTCTCTTCCACTCAACCAGCCTTAATCAATACAATACATATTTAAATTGCGAATATTTACACTACACTTAAAAGGTTCTCCAGCAATATTCTTCAGTTAAGTTTTAACGACTAGTAGACTACATATTTATTTAAATTTAGGGAAACCTATAAGGTAAAGTAGTAACTTAATTTATGAGCTAATTTAATTCAATCAATTATAATTAATTTGAGATTTGAGATCGCTAGTAAAATGATGAAAATTAACTTAATATAAGCTTACTAGAACTATGTTACAGGGAGAAAAAAAATATATATCTATACTAATAATAAATGTGTAGCCAAAATTTTTCTCGTAATTTTCGATTTTCCAAAAATAATTGGTCCTAACATATATAATTAACCACCCTGAAACCGAAAATACCTTTTTTGAAATTTTTTTTGTCTGTCTGTCTGTCTGTCTGTATGTTTGTTACCTCTTCACGCAATAATGGCTGAACGTATTTCGATGAAAATTGGAATATAAATTAAGTTCGTTATAACTTAGATTTTAGGCTATATGGCATTCAAAATACATTATTTAAAAGGGGGGTTATAAGGGGGCGTGAATTAAATAAATGGAAATATCTCGCTTATTATTGATTTTTGTGAAAAATGTTACATAACAAAAGTTTCTTTAACAATTATTTGCGATAAGTTTTATTCCTTGAAAAATTTTGATAGGACTGATATTTAATGAGATAAATGAGCTTTAAAATTAAAATAACTGCCATCTAAGGCGGTGTATTGAAATAAAAAACAAATGACTTCGTCTATAAGGGGCATTGGACGAAACAATCGAAAGCTATGAAACATAGCCTACAGAGAATGTTTCTGTGTCTGTATGAAGTAATATCGGAAGCTAAATTAACCGATTTGTATAATTAATTATTATTTCATCATTGGAAAGTGTAGTTTCTCTGGATGGACATAATGCTATAATGTTATTACAGTAACTTGTGAGTGAATTGAGGACAGGTAAGATTAAAATAGCTTCTTATGCACAGAAAACTTGATAGGTTATTCTGTATATTCATTTCCTGTATTTCTTAAAATAATGTTAATGAACATATTCATTTTTATCTCAGAGAATTAACGAACAACGAGAGTGTATTGATTTAGTATGCAGTAATAGTACGTTAGCTTAGCAATCCATTATTTCATAATTCAAATTTTAACTATGCTCAATTGAATCGTGTTAAAATACATAAAATATATATGCAATAAATGCAATGCAAAAAAATTGGGTATGAGCCAAGCAAATTATGTTGCGCTGTTGTAAAAGTTGTTCCTCCTGAGATTCAAGAGCTCCCACAACAAATTAAAAACTTTCTAATTCGAGTACATCCGTTATCAACACACTTTTTACATAATATAATATAATA
Source organism: Periplaneta americana (assembly GCF_040183065.1). Taxonomy (NCBI): domain Eukaryota; kingdom Metazoa; phylum Arthropoda; class Insecta; order Blattodea; family Blattidae; genus Periplaneta; species Periplaneta americana. Next base: position 182,934,995 of record NC_091120.1, on the reverse strand, counting down.
TAATATAGACCTAATATAATATAATGTAATATAAACATAATAATAAATCTGTAGCCAAAAATTTTCTGTTAATTTTCGCTTTTCCAAAAATAATTGGTAATAACAATTAAGAAACATGTTAAAGGACTTGTCATTGCACCAAATGAGTTGTCTCTGGATCAAAATGATCGCATTTTAATATTTTATATATATATATATAAAATATATTTCTATAATGAGAATATTAATGTAATTGGCCATTAGAGGTTTTGTAAATCTATTTAGAGAAATTAATGATAATAATAAGATGGGTCAGATGTTAGTTTCATTATATGTAATAAATATTAATCAGCAATTAATTTGTTAAGTAAGAATTTATGTAATTTTGACCTAAATGAAGTTATTGTCCAACAACCCCTTACATCACTCGGTAGCGAGTTCCAATTTCTAGCAACTGAAACTGTATAAGATATAGAATATAAAGATGTCTTGTGGCAGGGTATAATGAGTAATTTGTGATAGGGTATAAAACGCGGTCAACTTTTTGCAATGTTACGGATTGATTTTAAGATTACATATATTCATAAACCGTTGCTTCAAAAGAATAATAATTGTTATAAGATGGCCTGAAGTAAGAAGTAACTCTGTACTGTGGGAAGTTTCTGGTGAGAAACCAGTTTAAAAAGAAATTAAATTGAAGTAATGGAGATGGATAGAATATACTTTGAGGAAAGAAGATGAATCTATCGAGAAGCAGGCACTAGACTAGAATCCACAAGTCGAACGGAAAGTAGGAAGATCTAAATTAGAGATGAACAAAACTAACTGCCGCTCTCGCTCGCTGTGTTCGTTGCATTTGTCCTTCGAGTCTCGTCTCGTCATTCTCGTGCCCTTGGAATCTCGCTCATCATTCTCGAAATAGCATTTGGTCGGCGTGGAAAGATTTCGTAACTTTTAATAACATACATTATTGAAATAAATAACATTATAAATGTTTAAATGAGACAAAAAGACAAAACAGAACAGTATCTTACTTATCAAAATGTTCTGGTTCTATTATATGATATTACCTATGGTTTATAAACAGAAGGAAAAAACAATTCTTAAATACATTTGTATTTCGAAGAAACATAAAACATAACGTTAATATCTTTTTACTTGAGATTGCACACTTGATCTTAAACATATGAAAACAAAATTCCTTGCCTTTTAATAAGGGCCTAGTAATTAAATAAACTTGGGGAACGGATTATTATACACTGAAAGGTAGAGATGATGTTTCATATAGACTACTTAATTGTTTATACGTACATATATAACAGTTGGCAAAGTAGGTAGAAGTTTAATAATAATAATAATAATAATAATAATAATAATAATAATAATAATAATAATAATAATAATAATTTATACTGGCAGAGTTAAGGCCATAGGGCATTCTTTTACACTCTACCAGGTCACAAAGTATACAAGCAGTTAAAATTTAACAAAAAGTTAAAGAACAGAATACTAACATATTACAAATAATAATAATAATAATAATAATAATAATAATAATAATAATAATAATAATAATAGCATAATAAAATCGACACTAAAGAACATGAAAATAATATCCTAATAGAAAAAAGAAAGTAAAATACATTGGAATATAGCAAAAGCAACTCATTTAGTACAAATTATTAATATGGAAAACGTAAGGAAGAATATAACAAAATAGAATGTAATAAGATAATAATAAAAAAGAAAAAAAAGAAAATTAAATAAAATTCACAATAAAAGGCTATGTTCAGTTCAGTGAGGTATAAACAACTGCGGCAATTCAAGGCTGCTTGACGTTCGGGACCTCGGGAGTGATCAATCTCGGCGTCTCGAAACACTCACAAACAGTCTTTATGTCAACGAAGCGGCGATGTATAGAACATTGTCGTGCGGGTTTTCGGCTTTGCGGGCGCTGTTAGTTTTGCTTTCTCGATCGTTGTTCAACTCTAGTACGAATATACTTGGAAAAGGATAATCATAGAGAAGGCAAAGACATGCGGCAAGGCATGGAATTAAGCTAAAATATTGTAAAGGAACCAAGTTACCTGTTTCACATATCCTTTTGGTCTTCACGAAGCGAGAGGATATACTACTATTACTACTACTGCTGCTACTGCTACTGCTACTGCTTTAAAATAATATTAAACAATAATGGATAATCAGAAATAGTCAAGAATTTACAATTTATGTAAGCACTGAGACGTAGGCCTAATTACAAAAATGAACAACACAAAATAAATTAAATCAGGCACGGCATATCCAAGGTAATAGATAGTAGCACCAAATCACTTGTGAATGCAGCCCGAAATACTTGAGTCTAGGTTTGAGGAATGGGGATGGAGGAGTAGCCGATACTGGATTACGTCATTTAGCTGGAATCATTGGCTGTTTATTTGTCGAATTATCTGTAGTAATGTCACGAGAGGTCTGAGATCATCTGAGAAATCTCAGACCTCGAGTGACATTTAACTTATTAGGACTATTTCGTGAATAAAATAAACATTTAAATAATATATCCCTAAAATTCGATCACAAAATGTTAATAATTGTATATTAACAAATACTTAACCTATTCAGACATTGTGAAGTTGAAATGCTCGTAGATGAATATCGATTATTGCAATAAAGAAATTCGATGTTATTATTCAGTAATGTCAATTGCGAAAAGCGAAATACAGGATTAACATTGTTAATTATATGTACTGCACTTTTGTCTTATTATTATAACATAAATACATTTTCATTAACTGCTGAAATCATAATTTAATTTAACAGTAACAGTGGGGACAGCTATATACCAATGCTTATGTATTCACAGTGAGACATGTTGCTACACAGTGAAGCCATCTCTGTATAGATAGGCCTAATTAAAACACGAATTATATTACGCCATACGAAAGGCAGTTTGATCAAAGACATTATTACTATGCAAGGTCTTTGAGTTTGATATGCGATGATGTTACAAAAATTTCAACGTCTATTAATTGTTTAATTTCAATACAAATGTTATAGGCTACAATTTTATAGGTTACGTTAGGCCTACCTGTGGAAGCAGGACCAATGTCAGCTGTGCCTTGTTTCGACCGTTACTTACAATGAGTGCTACACGAAAGCATTTTTTATAGCTCGACAAACGCATTCTCGCTGTAGTGAGTAACGGAACTAAAGCTGCATCTACACAGTTCAATATTCCAATCGCGTATGCGTGCAATCTGGGAAGAATAGAATCAAGTTTAAACGGTACGTTCAATTAAGATGCATAAAGATTTTGTGTCTACATGGTGTGCCGTTTTGAACGTGGTCTTCACTGCGTAAATATATTAATTAATATTAAATATCAATCTTGCATTCGTTGTTTTAAAGTTGAAAGAAAAGTTTAACCGTGTAGTTTCATCTTAATGTATTCATGTTTATCAATTTACGGGGAAACAGTTGGCGACAACGACTAAACAAAAGAACGACCATGCGATAAATTGATAGCGATAAATCTAGCTGCAGAAATTATCGCAAAGTCTGACTGTGATTGGTTGGAATTCAAAATATCATTACACTTCATTGGCCGAAAATGGAATGACGTCATATAAACGAAATAGTCAACGTTAATTATATAGCCTATATATTTACACAAAATCGTTCCTTGAAATATTTCTCTACAATTACATTTTTTAAATACAACACAATCAACATTTGGTTGAAAATGAATGTAAGACTAATGTATGTTATTCTGTTCAATGAGCCAATGTATAATGCTTCTTAAGTAGCATTTGATGTAGTGATGAACTGTTATTAACTAATTTACGTAATTCCTATATCAATTCATCACTGTGAAGAACTTGGTTTACACACGCATGTTAATAATAATAATAATAATAATAATAATAATAATAATAATAATAATAATAATAATAATAATAATAATAATGGTTTATTTAACCTGGCAGAGTTAAGGCCATACGGCCTTCTCTAACACTCAACCAGGAGTAAAACTGCGTTACAAAAACATTACAAATTTACAAAGTACACTACAATTTTACACACAAAACTGAATAAGATAATAATAATAATAATAATAATAATAATAATAAAATGTAAACAACAAGTATTCTTCACCTGACATTTAGGAACATTAAATCCAGACGTTTGAGATGGGCAGGGCATGTAGCACGTATGGGCTAATCCAGAAATGCATATAGAGTGTTAGTTGGGAGGCCGGAGGGAAAAAGACCTTTGGGGAGGCCGAGACGTAGATGGGAGGATAATATTAAAATGGATTTGAGGGAGGTCGGATATGATTATAGAGACTGGATGAATCTTGCACAGGATAGGGACCGATGGCGGGCTTGTGTGAGGGCGGCAATGAACCTTCGGGTTCCTTAAAAGCCATTTGTAAGTAAGTAAGTAAACAACAAGTAAGTAGAAATCAGACATAATAACATACAGAAAGAAAGAAAAAAGCATAATAAAATGTGAACAGCAGGTCAAAATAAATGAGACATACAAAGTATAAAAAATAAGACAATTATTGATAATAATAATAGTAATAATAATAATAATAATAATAATAATGATGATAAAAAATAAGAATAGTAATAATAATAATAATAATAATAATGATAGTAGTAATAAAATAGTGCAGTACAAAGCATACAATGAATACAATATTTTTAAGTACACACAGTAAGGAAAATTTTGATTATATATAGCTCAACTTATCACATTATAGATATATGAAAACAAAAATATAAAATAAGTTAAATATCACTAGAACATAAAAAAATGAGAGTACGTGGAAACATGCAATACAACACTTGTCATAATAGTAAGTTAGTTTGGCAACTCGTCATAAGATAATTTTCTTACTTGGATTTGAAAGATTTCAATGTTCGGCAGCCCTTGACTTCAGGCGGCAGAGAGTTCCAGTGACGAGAGGTAGCAACAGTGTAAGATGATGAATACAGAGATGATGTGTGAAGTGGAATTTCTATCGTGTTATCGCGTTGTGATCGAGTATTAATATTATGATAGCGAGAGAGAGTATGAAAACGAGCGAATAAATAACAGGGAGATGAAGTGTGCATAATTCGATATAGGAGAGAAAGTGAGTGCAGATTTCTCCTCTCATGTAACCTAAGCCATGATAACTTCTCGAAAGAAGGTGAGATATGATCATAGTATGGAACATTACAAATGAAGCGGACGCACGCTTTATAAACACGCAGTAGTTTCTGATTATAATTATGTTTAACCATTATTCTTCCTTAATTTTTTCGACTCAAGTAAAAATAAATTGAAAATTTGGTTTTATATCTGATACAGCCGCACGTAATTGTGCCAAAAGATTCTTGTACAATATACGTATCCTGTATCTTGATTTCACAATGTTGTGAGCAGACCTCGAATTTTTAGACAGTTAAAAACTAACTTTTAGGCACCTAAAATAGGACCTGAATTGATAAAAGTAGGCACTAAGACATTAATTTAAGCATCTAAAATTACAATTTTTATTAACTAATTTACGTCAATCCTGTATCAATTCAATCACTGTGAAGAACGTGGTTTATACACGTATGTTTTTAATAATAAATAATAATTATGTTTAACCATTATTCTTCCCTAATCTTTATCGACTCGTGTAAAAATAAATTGAAAATTTGGTTTTATATCTGATACAGCCACACGTAATTGTGCCAAAAGATTCTTGTACAATATACGTATCCTATATCTTGATTTCACATTGTGAGTAGACCTCGAATTTTTAGGCAGTTAAAAACTAACTTTTAGGCACCTAGAATAGGACCTGAATTGATCAAAATAGGCACTAACACATTAATTTAAGCATCTAAAATTTTATTACAATTTCAAGTGGCTAAAAATACTATTTGATGCAGCTAAAATGTAATTTCTATCCACATAAACTATACTGCCCTCCCAAGCCAAAAGGGCGTATCTCAAGGATTTTCTGAAAATCAGTTTTTGACATAATTGGAGAGTTCAGATGCTAATACTCGTATGTTTATTTCCTAAAGTAAATGGCCGTTTCTCAATGAATTGTGCCTTTAAAATGTGCTTTAATGAAAGTCGTATCTCAAAATTAATATAAATTCCTAAGCGAATTTGGCGGAAGTTCATTTTTCTAAGCAAAAAGGCCGTTCCTCAGACATACGCTCTTTTCACTTAGTATTTCCTATTTGCCATTCTAGTCAAATTAGACGTAACTGCATTAGTAACAAATCCTTCGTGTTTTAATACGTTCTCAGCAATGTAATCGCCACTAACCGTATGCTTATTTCCCATCGTTTAAAAATAATTCTTATAATTAATTCATTGTTGATCATGAAAATTAATATACAAGGTGTGTTCCAATTAATTTTTCCAGCTTATTATTGAAAACATGTCACAATTTTCATTTGCTTGTTAGTTGTTATATAGTCAAGACGCAGAATATTGATTCTACTCAATCTTATTTTAGAAACGCCATTATAATCACCACGTAAGTAAAATAATATTTATTTTTATCACTATGGGACTGATAGTTCATATGCACAAATATTTTAGAGACAACAAAATGGACAATGAAATTATTCGTAGAAACATAAATTCATTTAATCCTACCATATCACTTTAGTACACTACCGGAGGGAGCATGCACCTAATTGTCTTTATTTACCAAATGATATAACTCTGACTGCCATGCATCATGATTTTATTACTCAGAATGTTAATTACAAATGTTCATATGAAAAGTGTCGAATGGTAGCCAGTGAAATGGACATATCTTTTGCTAAACTGGGGCATGAGGAATGTGAAAATTGTGAAATCTTCAATGTGTATAATAATAGCCACACAAAGGAAAATTTGGACACTAATTTTTAAACTTGTAAAATGTGGAAAACACATATTGAGAGAGCATCAAAATCTCGGGCCAAATACAGAGAAGATGCTGAAAAAATTGAAGAGCTTAACAAAATAATTTATTATGCAGATCTTCAAAAAGTTATCTTGTTGCCAAGACTGGATACATTTAAGGCAGCTATATTCACAAGTGTTTGACTGTCTACATGAGAGCTTCGTTCCTGTTGGGAGAAACCAAAAATTGTGCTAGCTGTTTGCAGCTCTCTGGCACGAGGCTCTCTTTAAAAGAAGCAAAGAAGAAATCGTAAGCACTTTCTACAATTTTTTCAAGTACAAGGGAGATTGTTAAAAAATTACTCTATGGTTGGACAACTGCACGGCCCAGAACAAAAACTGGACATTCTTTTCATTTTTGATTTACATTGTGAATTCAAATTATGTAAGTGCTAATGAAATTTTGATAATATACTTTGAACCAATCTCCTGATCCTTTCATCACAAAGTAAAACAGTCAGTGAAAAGACGTGGATATAAAGTATATGATTTTGCCGACTTTGTAGATGCAGTAAAAGCAGCATCTTACCAGTCTGAGGTACTACCAATGGAGCTTCAGTATTTTTTCATTTGGTCTGACTACTCATCACAATATAAATTGAACCTGATTCAGCCAAGAACCTATCTACATGATACGGTTGAAATATCGGTTTCCAGATAATCATACAGTATGCAGTACAAAAATGACTTTCATGATACATCATTCAACATAAATTTCCTGACTGGAAAAATAAACTGAAGGAAGGAACAGTTACCACGTCCTGAGCAGCAACGAAAACCCCTTGGATTCCCTGCTTAAAAAAAAAGAGTGCCATAATTTGCAATTTGGGTGGAATAATGAAAAACAGACTGACATTTTGGGAGAATCTTCCAGTAAATGATGACTAAAATTTTATTGTGTTCAAGTATCAATTATTTGGTATAAACTAACTTTTCAGTGTCTTGTTATTTTTTAGTTAATTTATTTACCTCGGTAATTTACGTAGAAGTATTTAGTGAACTGTGTACCTTAGTAAATATAACCAAACATGTATTTTCAACTTCAATGGTGTATCTTTGTATCATTAATATATTAACAGAATCATTGGTAAATGAATTCCTGTCTCTTCACTAATTTTCTATGTAATAATTGTCTTAGACTGCAGTAATTTTTGCAATACTGCTATGCAGTATGTTTTGTAATTTAATAAAATAAAAGAAATAATTAATAAACTAAACCAGAATTAATTTCACTTGCTGGTTTTTTATCTACAATATGAGATACGCCTAACTTGCTAACCATATCAGTATCTTTAACAATTAATATTAATACTTAGCAAATTAGGCGTATCTCAAATTGTACATAAAATTGTAAGCTAATTAGTCTAAAAATTATATTCCAAATATTTTGAATATATTTCAATAATGAATATGCCGAAAATTCCAATAAATTAACTTTAAAAGTAGGCGCGCTTTGATCATTCACAAAATCCTCAATACTGAAAAATATTCAAGTTCTGAGATACACCCTTTTGGCTTGTGAGGGCAGTACAGTAACAATAAATACTATTAACTAGTGAGTATTAAGCATTTCGGTGTACAGTGACAAAAACAGAAAAAAAATATTGCGGGTAGAAACTTTATTTTTGTTAAGTCTTAAATTATGAATATCGGTACGTAACTTTTAATGAATCCATTGACCACATTGCTCTAAGCGTACTAATATAGTACATAAGTGTTCATATTACAATTAAATTAATTAATTTACCAATGAAGTTACAATTAACACGTTATGCAAAATTGGCATTGTAAATCACAACAACGTTTTTCTCTAATTTTCTATTGTGAAACTTTCCCTTTTCTTAGACAGAACCATTTTAAGAGTATAAGTGAAAAAATTCTTTCCAATGATATCGAAGCAATGGATGCATATTTAAATCTAGCAATATTGTACAGACATTATTGACTCTAAATTACATAAAATTGAACGTTGGATAAAATAGTCATTACGATAAAATAGACAAACTAGATACAATGTGTGAGGTTGTCAGAGTAGTGATGTAGACACTATTCACTCTTATCTTCGTAATATTAAACCATGGGTAAAATTTTAAGAACAATTAAAAACAATTAAAACTTGTTGTTAAAAGTTACATTGTGCTATAATTATAAATATTAATATTATGATAATTCAGTAGAGAAGTACACGTGTTGAGTTTTCAGTTTGATTACATGGATTCAGTCACTGCATTGAGAATATTGAGGGACATCTGAAAGTAATATAATACTGTTTGAGGTTAAAAAAGCTAATATTTGAACAATATCTGAAAATAATGAAACGTTGTTTAATAGTTAGGATTAAAAAAAAACCTAGAGTTCGAATGAAACTTTCTTCCATGGATTACTTACCATACTGATGTTTTAGTAGGAATGCAGAAGGCAGATGGCAAATGCAATATTAGCGTTACAATTATTATGATAGGAAATCCACTGATTCAACATCGACTTTAAAAGTTCTTAAATCCTCAGTAAACCAAACTTTACCCACATTATTGTTCCTCCTGGCTCTCTTGTTCGTGATTATCACTGGAAAACAATTATTAAAATAAGATAGGTGTCCCTGATATGGCCATGCTAAGGTTTGAGAATTTTTCTAGCCGCCATTTTGAAAAAAAATGTAAACCACTTTTGTCTTACTCGTTCTCAGTCTAATGGACTTTCTTAAAACAATTTCCTTTCCCAATAAAAATAGCTTTAATTGTCCAAAAAGTCCCAAATTCCAAAAGTCTACCTAGTGGCCATATCAGGAACACGTTCACACGATATGGCCACCCTTGTTCCATGTTCTATAAATCGTGATTGTTTTCAGTTTGATAGCGCAGTTGTGCTAAAATTAAATCATTTTGGTGTAAAATGAATAAACATGACACTTAATAATCTTTTTTATAATTCAAAAGTATAGTCAAAACAGGTTTTACTATCAAATATTAAGTTGTTGTTCTTAAAATATAGAATTTTTGCGTAATCCCAGCTATAAGGCATGTAAATTTGTCAGGTGAAAAAATAAAAGTGAAATGATCTTGATATGGCCATGGTGCATTTAATATGGCCATATCAGGAGCAGGTAAGCTTTCACGAAAATCGTTTGATTATGAACAACTCGTAAAAGATATGCCATCAACGACAACACCAATCAACAGAACATTAAAAACTGAATGGAGTACTATGGTTTTCATGAAACAAGTCTTTGAAAAAACATGCATAAAACAGAGGAGACTTACCAGATAAAAATAAGAAGAGATCACATGAAAACAGCAAAACAGGCAACTGACGCCATATTGCTCAACCTAACTGGATGGAAAACGATCAAGTGACATCCCAGGATGCCCTTTCACTGGATGCTGCTGCAATTTAGCAGATTTTTTGGTTAACTAACTCACAATAGGGGGTGGCCATATCAGGAACATGGCCATAACAGGAGCACCCACCTTACTTAAGAAACCAATATATCAATACATCAAAACTATAGTTGGAAAGTAGCTGCAAGTTGTATTATTTATCAGTACCTACCGAAATTCTGAGCAAAGCTGGCTAAAGAAAATTCAGTCTGACAGCTAGAAAATCACACTAATCCACCAGCATACGTAGTAATAGACAAAATGGTTAGAATTTACTCTCAGAGTCCTGTCTATAACGCAAAACAGTCCAGAGTGACTATCCAATCGGAGACTTTAGCGATAACTTAAAGTTACTGGCATTGAACGAAAAAAAAAATGCATAAAACTTTTATCAGAAGAAACGTACCGATAGTATATTTTCCATCGTCTAGAAAAGTTATAGAAGAATTTCCTGTTGTGGATATATCGCCATGCATTGAACTTCGTGACAACCTTTCAGAAAAGTTTGCAAATTGATTTATGAAATTTAAGAACATGAAGCCACATCTAATATTGTTTAATAATCCATTGAGCTGTGAAATTTCAGAACAAGAATAACAATTAGAATTAGATTCTGTGATTTGCACAATAATCCGTTCTTCCAAAGAAGACAAGATAATGGTCAAGTGAAAATTTTCCAAAATCTGCGACTCTACAACATAATTTCATCCATGAAAGAAATTAATTCTACTGCGACAAATCGACTCAATGATACCCACTTCCGCTATATCTTACTGTTGACATTCATTCCGGTCAAAATTGACTTTTAAGGTCTGGTTAGTTCTCATGATCGCTGTACAATTACATAAAAGCTATAATTAAAACTAATCTAACAAGTATAAATAAATCAAACCTATAATTAAAACTAATCTAACAAGTAGAAGTAAATAAAACCTATAATTAAAACTAATATAACAAGTAGAAGTAAATAAAAGCTATAATTAAAATTAATATAACAAGTAGAAGTAAATAAAGCCTATAATTAAAACTAATATAACAAGTAGAAGTAAATAAAACCTATAATTAAAATTAATATAACAAGTAGAAGTAAATAAAAGCTATAATTAAAATTAATATAACAAGTAGAAGTAAATAAAACCTATAATTAAAATTAATATAACAAGTAGAAGTAAATAAAACCTATAATTAAAACTAATATAACAAGTAGAAGTAAACAAAAGTTATAATTAAAATTAATATAACAAGTAGAAGTAAATAAAAGCTATAATTAAAATTAATATAACAAGTAGAAGTAAATAAAAGCTATAATTAAAATTAATATAACAAGTAGAAGTAAATAAAACCTATAATTAAAACTAATCTAACAAGTAGAAGTAAATAAAAGCTATAATTAAAATTAATATAACAAGTAGAAATAAATAAAACCTATAATTAAAATTAATATAACAAGTAGAAGTAAATAAAACCTATAATTAAAATTAATATAACAAGTAGAAGTAAATAAAAGCTATAATTAAAATTAATATAACAAGTAGAAATAAATAAAACCTATAATTAAAATTAATATAACAAGTAGAAGTAAATAAAAGCTATAATTAAAATTAATATAACAAGTAGAAATAAATAAAACCTATAATTAAAATTAATATAACAAGTAGAAGTAAATAAAACCTATAATTAAAATTAATATAACAAGTAGAAGTAAATAAAAGCTATAATTAAAATTAATATAACAAGTAGAAATAAATAAAACCTATAATTAAAATTAATATAACAAGTAGAAGTAAATAAAAGCTATAATTAAAATTAATATAACAAGTAGAAGTAAATAAAACCTATAATTAAAATTAATATAACAAGTAGAAATAAATAAAACCTATAATTAAAATTAATATAACAAGTAGAAGTAAATAAAAGCTATAATTAAAATTAATATAACAAGTAGAAATAAATAAAACCTATAATTAAAATTAATATAACAAGTAGAAGTAAATAAAACCTATAATTAAAATTAATATAACAAGTAGAAGTAAATAAAACCTATAATTAAAATTAATATAACAAGTAGAAATAAATAAAACCTATAATTAAAATTAATATAACAAGTAGAAGTAAATAAAAGCTATAATTAAAATTAATATAACAAGTAGAAATAAATAAAACCTATAATTAAAATTAATATAACAAGTAGAAGTAAATAAAACCTATAATTAAAATTAATATAACAAGTAGAAATAAATAAAACCTATAATTAAAATTAATATAACAAGTAGAAGTAAATAAAACCTATAATTAAAATTAATATAACAAGTAGAAATAAATAAAAGCTATAATTAAAATTAATATAACAAGTAGAAATAAATAAAACCTATAATTAAAATTAATATAACAAGTAGAAGTAAATAAAACCTATAATTAAAATTAATATAACAAGTAGAAATAAATAAAACCTATAATTAAAATTAATATAACAAGTAGAAATAAATAAAACCTATAATTAAAATTAATATAACAAGTAGAAGTAAATAAAACCTATAATTAAAATTAATATAACAAGTAGAAATAAATAAAACCTATAATTAAAATTAATATAACAAGTAGAAGTAAATAAAAGCTATAATTAAAATTAATATAACAAGTAGAAGTAAATAAAAGCTATAATTAAAATTAATATAACAAGTAGAAGTAAATAAAAGCTATAATTAAAACTAATCTAACAAGTAGAAGTAAATAAAACCTATAATTAAAACTAATATAACGAGTAGAAGTAAACAAAAGTTATTATTAAGACTATTAAGTCTAATCTATCAAACAGAAGTAAAAAAAAGCTAATATTAAAATTAATCTAATAATTAGAAGTAAATAAAGGCTATATTTAAGACTAATCTAACAAGTAGAAGTAAATAAAATCTATAATTAAAACTAATCTAACAAATGGAAACAAATAAATATATAATTAAGACTAATCTAACAAGTAGAAGTGAATAAAAGCTATAATTAAGATTAATCTAACACATAGAAGTAAATAAAAGCTATAATTAGGGTAAACATTAGCAATTTCATGATAATTTCATGAAAATTAATGTAAAATGCAAATGTGTAAATATATCCTTATTCCGATTTTTTTCATTTAAAAGACGATAATTTGCTGTACAAATCTGGAGACATAAAAGATTCGACACGTTCTTGAACAAGTGCCTAAAACCACTTTTACAACTTAAACTAAAAGGTTAGTAATTTCGTGATAATCTTGGTAATTTCATGATATGAGATTGATTATTTCGTGAGGTGTAGAAGAATTGTGTAAAAATTCATTAAAGTCAAATGAAATTCCCATTTATTGTTACAAGACTTCAAACATAGTAATTCCGTCTAATATTCATAGCAAGAAAGCATAGAAATACATATCAACACATAATAAGAATGAAATCAAAGTTAAAATTGAAGTTCAAAAGGGATCTTCTTTGCCCTGAAAGGGTGAACACTTTTATTACGGACTTTACTATAGCCTATATTACTAGGGTAACTCTAAAAGTAATGCATAACATTTGTTTAAAAATTATATTTTTATCCCACAGCTTTGCTATTTTCACAGAATGTAGATACATTATTTGGGAACAAAATGTCACTTTTTCACATAATCCCCGTTCCTTTCAACTGCCTTACATAACCTAGGAACGAGGGCCAGTAGACCAGCACGGTAAAAGTCTGGACCAACACGTCTGAGCCACTCTTTAGCAGCGTGCACAAGGGAGTCATCTTCTAACCTCGTTCCGCGAAGGGATCCTTCAGTTTAACAAAGAGATGGTAATCCCCAGTTCAGGACTGTAAGAAGGATGTTTCAGTGTTGTCTATCCGAATTTTCTGATCTGGTCTGTGGTCTTGTGACTGGCATATGGTTGTGCGTTGTCGTGCAATAGCAGAACATCCTTCTTCTCCCGATGTCGTCGAACACGACTCAGTCGAGCTTGAAGTTTCTTGAGAGTTGCCACATACGCGTCAGAATTAATGGTGGTTCCGTGTGGCATGATGTCCACAAGTAAGAGTCCTTTTGAATCGAAAAACACAGTAGCCATAATTTTTCCTCCTGAAGGTGCACTTTTGAATTTCTATTTCTTTGGTGAATTGGTATGATGCCACTCCATTGTCTGCCTCTGTCTCCGGTCCAAAATGGTGGAGCGATGTTTCATCTTCTGTCACAATTCGTGCAAGTAAGTCATCTAGCACTTATCATTGACACTTAGCATGATAACAAATCAAACAGAAGCTACACTGAACCCATTGCGTCCCCCTTTTCTTTTCTGTTATCACAGCTTATCTACAGATTTCTAAAATTCGTATTGTAATACAATTTATAAAGTAATATCAAATTTAACGCTTAATACTCAACAAAATTGCGCCTCAAACAGCTAAGATTTCCATCAGTAAAGCTAAGCCTATTTGGCGACTACAGCTGTATCTAAAATTCCAAAAACATTTCCTAAAATATCATTAAGATATAATAAATCATTGTACCAAATATCATATGCTTAGCTTTAGTAATAAGCCTATAATGTAATTACAAACATCCACAAAATTTGTACGCCTGACAAGTCGACGCTAACTTGCTCTCTCCAAACATAAAAGTTCACTGAAGCAGCTAAAATAGTCACACAAAGCGTAGCTGTATGTTTCTGGAAACTGGACAACATATGCAATCCCTTGGCGGAAATTTGAATCTCGTAACACCATTGGTTAGTTTACGAAAGAGCAAAGAAAAAGTATCACGAAATAACCACTGCCACGAATTGACCAAAGTTTACCCTAAGACTAATCTAACAAGTAGAAGTAAATAAAATCCATAATTAAAACTAATCTAACAAGTAGAAGAAAATAAAAGATCTAATTAAAACTAATCTAACAAGTAGAAGTAAATAAAAGCTATAATTAAAACTAATCTAACAAGTAGAAGTAAATAAAAGATATAATTAAAACTAATCTAACAAGTAGAAGTAAATAAAATCTATAATTAAAACTAATCTAACAAGTAGAAGTAAATAAAATCTATAATTAAAACTAATCTAACAAGTAGAAGTAAATAAAGATATAATTTAAACTAATCTAACAAGAAGAAGTAAATAAAAGATATAATTAAAACTAATCTAACAAGTAGAAGTAAATAAAAGATATAATTAAAACTAATCTAACAAGTAGAAGTAAATAAAAGATATAATTAAAACTAATCTAACAAGTAGAAGTAAATAAAATCTATAATTAAAACTAATCTAACAAGTAGAAGTAAATAAAATCTATAATTAAAACTAATCTAACAAGTAGAAGTAAATAAAGATATAATTTAAACTAATCTAACAAGAAGAAGTAAATAAAAGATATAATTAAAACTAATCTAACAAGTAGAAGTAAATAAAAGATATAATTAAAACTAATCTAACAAGTAGAAGTAAATAAAAGATATAATTAAAACTAATCTAACAAGTAGAAGTAAATAAAATCTATAATTAAAACTAATCTAACAAGTAGAAGTAAATAAAATCTATAATTAAAACTAATCTAACAAGTAGAAGTAAATAAAGATATAATTTAAACTAATCTAACAAGAAGAAGTAAATAAAAGATATAATTAAAACTAATCTAACAAGTAGAAGTAAATAAAAGATATAATTTAAACTAATCTAACGAGTAGAAGTAAATAAAATCTACAATTAAAACTAATCTAACAAGTAGAAGTAAATAAAAGATATAATTAAAACTAATCTAACAAGTAGAAGTAAATAAAATCTACAATTAAAACTAATCTAACAAGTAGAAGAAAATAAAATCTATAATTAAAACTAATCTAACAAGTAGAAGTAAATAAAATCTACAATTAAAACTAATCTAACAAGTAGAAGTAAATAAAATCTACAATTAAAACTAATCTAACAAGTGGAAGAAAATAAAATCTATAATTAAAACTAATCTAACAAGTAGAAGTAAATAAAAGATATAATTAAAAGTAATCTTACAAGTGGAAGTGAATGAAAGCTATAATTTAAACTAATGTTGTCAGCCAATAAATTAGTATTAAATTGTAACAAAACTAATATAATCCAATTTAAATCCCACCCAAATCAAACTCGCAAGTTTAAAGCACAATAATTAACAACAGGTCCCTAATACAGTGACGCCGTTTTGTCACGCCGCGGGATTTTCACTTGCCGCGTTGCCCACGCAGCTAGTGTGTTTCTCGCTTGCTTCCACTAACGAAAGCCGCGTCATGCAGTGACAGTTGCGAGTTAATTTATCATCTGCATTCGTGCGTGAAGGTTGAATTAGTCGTGTTTTGTTACGTGTAGGTGTGTTCGGCGTTGTTGCAATGCAATTTTATTACGTGAACATATGCTTATTACTAGAGCATTCATTTTCAGCCCCATAACACGACAGCCAGCGAATGTTAAATTAGCTGTACGGAGTATGGATGACGTCTCTTGACCTTGCGTACGTACGGATCACATACAAAATAGTTGCGGAGTTATAAGACAGACTGTCCACGTAGAGCACACAGCGAACGTAGCGTGTCAATTATCTTTAGTTGTACAAGATCAGTGCATTTACAATGCCGAAAGCAAATAGTAATATACGAAACAAGAGCGGTATGTTGACGTTTTCATGGTCGAGGAAAAGATTGAAAAAGCGAAACGTAGTTGAGCTTTTTTAATTTCCGAGAACATGAAAACAAACATACCGCTCGTGTATCGTACATTATTTTTTGCGAAGATCGTTTATTACATACCTAAAAGACGAATTTCTAATTAGTTGTAATTAAATCTCCATGTTGGTTTCTGTTTAATGACGGCAACTTCGGAACACCAAAATATCTTTCTTCAATTTGTGTCTATAAAATCTTTTCAGTGTTTACTTTACTCC
This sequence comes from Periplaneta americana, assembly GCF_040183065.1. NCBI lineage: Eukaryota > Metazoa > Arthropoda > Insecta > Blattodea > Blattidae > Periplaneta > Periplaneta americana. The sequence goes on along the minus strand of NC_091120.1, from coordinate 182,917,785 downwards.
AGCAGGCCGTGATATACGTCTGTCTTTTTTTCCCCCAGTCTATAAATGCGAACTTAAAACAAAATGTAAGGTTAAGTAATGATTTATTTTCATTTTAATATTTTAACAATATTATTTATATAACATATTGCAGTAATAACATAGGCAACTGGAATCTAGTTGATTTTTTTAATGATACTTGTATCAGGAATGCAATAAGTTTCGTGGAGTAGTAGACTTTACTTAATTTTTGCAAATATTTAAAAACAATAATTAACTTTGCAATTTAGGTGAAATTGCAGTGGTAAGTTTCCAATTTATAATTATTACTATGTTAAACGTCTCTAAAATTAATATGTTAAAAGCCTAAAGCAGTAAAATGAATGTCGCGCTTGAGCGGTAAGAAGAGGGAAATTGTTATGTGTGTTACCTTGGGAATACTGAATGTGGTATTTCACACTTACCGCGTATTGGTTCTTTGCGGAAAACAAGCAAATACGCACAATCTCGCACAAACGTTCTTTACAGTATCGTTTGAATAAGATTGTGGAGGACTCTGGAAATGAAGATATAATGTCACATACCGACTCTATAATATGTGTTCTGTGTAAGACGTCAATAAGGGGAAGTAAAAGTAAGTAGGCCTACTTGAAACAACATTGTAATTCGAAGAAACATATTTAGCACGTAAATTTGTTCACCAGGGTAGGCAATCAACAATCGTCCATATCTACTGACAATCAGGTTAAGGACTCGGAATTTTACAGAGAATTATGTGAAGTCATGGTTAAATGTAATATAACATTTCACAAGCTCGAAAATAGTTATTTTAAGGACTTTCTGGAAAAATTTACGCAACGAAAACTACCACTACCTGCAACACTTAGCGAACCATGTTGACTTAACAATCTGTGTACAGCCACAATAATTTTTCATGGTTGTCGAAAACAATTACACGTTTAGAAGCTCGCGATCTGAAAATGTCAGACACCCTTAATTTAATAGGAGAACTTGAAATAAACGTGAATGTTCTAGATGTACAAGGTAATATTGTTGGCAAAAATGTTAAGAATAAACTTAATGGAGTCCTACACAAGAATCCTGGTTATTCGGCATTGTGTTCTGTCAGAGACACTTTATGTGGGGAAAGAAACTGGCACAAGGTGGAGTAAAAGACAGTAACGTTCCTTATTTAATGTTTGCTCCAGTAACGTCTTGTGATGTTGGGAGAAATTTCTGTAAATACAAACTGTTGTTGAGTGATCGCAGGAGAAGCTTTAAGTCCGATACTTTACGCATGCACTTAGTTATAAATTGCAACAGTTGAAATTCAAGTGTTTCGCTCAAAAATGATTAACAGACGAGACTCACCTTTACATTAATGCGAGTGTACGTGTCCAGTTTGTCCCAGCTGGTACTCCAGCCCTTCCATCTGATGTCAACAAACAACGACGTCAACTCCATGTGCACACAACTAAAATGTAAGGGGGCTAAAAATGAATGCTCTACTTATTACGTACATAAAATCAGAAAATCTTGTTCGAGAACACGACACAACTTCCGTAACAAATTTTCAAGTGGACTCCTGCCTAATGCCACTACGTTAAATTTCTCTTCAAGGAACGACCACTCATATAAATTGAGGGAAAGAAGGCAGAGGACGGACACTGGAAAGTTTTCGTTTCTCAATCGTACTATCAGAGACTGGAATGCTTTACCTGCAGACTTACTAAAGACTTTACCAACAACCAAAAATGTATTTAAAATAGGCTTAAGGAGTTTACTAATAGACGGTAATTATACACAGTATTTAAAGGGTGTAAATGATATTTCGTTATTGCAGTGTTGTATCAGTGAAGAATTTTGTTGTGTCAGTGAAGTGTGTTGTGTAAGTGAAACGTGTTCCTGTCAGTGAAGCTTTATAGTTTATAGTGGCAGTGCAAAGTATCCGAACAGTGAAATGTTTTTGAAGTGTTAGTGAAATCAGAATAGAATCAGTGAAATGTGTCGTAGCACCAGTGCAGTGAGTGAGTTGACAGCGAAATGAGTGTAATGTTGAAAGGTACTTGTGCAGATATGAACATAACATACTCGTGGGTTTTAGTTCGAACTTAGGTTTAAGATACAAATTAGATTTATTTTAAATGTTATTTTAAGTGATCGTGCTTCATTTAATTTAGGATATTCCCTGTTGTTATTATTATTATTATTATTATTATTATTATTATTATTATTATTATTATTATTATTATTGTTATTGTTATTGTTAGTGTTATTATTATTATTAATTATTCTTAGTATTAATTATTAGTATTATTATTAATTGTATTTTTAATTAATAAGTTTATTATTGTCATTATTGAGTGCAATTAGTTACGACTGCTACCTGGTATATACCCATTGCAGTGTGAATTAGTAATATACGTTACAAGAGCGGTATGTTGACGTTTTCATGGTCGAGAAAAAGATTGAAAATGCGAAATGTAGTTGAGCTTTTTTAATTTCCGAGAGCATGAAAACAAACATACCGCTCGTGTATCGTACATTATTTTGTGAGAAGATCGTTTATTACATACCTGAAAGACGAATTTCTAATTAGTTGCAATGAAATCTCCATCTTGGTTTCTGTTTAATGACGGCAACTTTAGAAAACAAAGATATCTATACTCCAGCAGGCCGTGATATACGTCTGTCTTTTTTTTCCCCCAGTCTATAAATGCGAACTTAAAACAAACGGTAAGGTTATGTAATGATTTATTTTTAATTTTAATATTTTAACAATATTATTTATATAACATATTGCAGTAATAACATCGGCATCTGGAATCTTGTTGATTTTTTCACGGCTTCCTTAATGTTACTTGTATCAGGAATGCAATAAGTTTCGTGGAGTAGTAGACTTTACTTAATTTTTGCAAATATTTAAAAACAATAATTAACATTGCAATTTAGGTGAAATTGCAGTGGTAAGTTTCCAATTTATAATTATTACTATGTTAAACGTCTCTAAAAATAATATGTTAAAAGCCTAAAGCAGTAAAATGAATGTCGCGCTTAAGCGGTAAGAAGAGGGAAATTGTTATGTGTGTTACGTTGGGAATACTGAATGTGGTATTTCACACTTACCGCGTATTGGTTCTGTGCGGAAAACAGCAAATACGCACGATCTCGCACAAAAATCTCTTAAGCGTTTGCCGTAGGAAACAAAAGTTACGAGTCCGCTCGTCAAGCAACAAAATTACTTAAATTAAAGTCATACAGAATTCCGGTATTTCAAACGTTAAATGAACAAGATCTCAATAAGAGGTTGCATTTTTGTAATTGGATTGTAGAGAAAGTAAATTCTGAGGAATTTGATCCGACATTAATTTATTTTTCTGATGATGCTTGCTACTTGCTATTTGGGAAAAGGAAATAGTACCTGAACAATGGAAAGAGTCCATAATTGTACCTATCATTAAGAAGGGGGACAAGACTAACTGTAGTTACTTTCGAGGAATATCACTTTTGTTGACGTCGTACAAAATTTTGTCTAATATTCTTTTGAGAATATTAACTTCATATGTAGATGAAATTATTGGGGATCATCAGTGTGATTTTAGGCGTGATAGATCAACTATTGATCAGATATTTTGTATTCGACAGATAATGGAGAAAAAATGGGAGTATAAGGGTACAGTGCATCAGTTAATCATAGATTTCAAAAAGGCATATGACTCGGTTAAGAGAGAAGTTTTATATCATATTCTTATTGGATTTGGTATTCCCAAGAAACTAGTTCGATTAATTAAAATGTGTCTCAGTGAAACGTACAGCAGAGTTCGTATAGGTCAGTTTCTGTCAGATGCGTTTCCAATTCACTATGGGCTAAAGCAAGGGGATGCACTATCACCTTTACTTTTTAACTTTGCTCTAGAGTATGCCATTAGGAAAGTCCAGGATAACAGAGAGGGTTTGGAATTGAACGGGTTACATCAGCTGCTTTGTCTATGCGAATGACGTGAATATGTTAGGAGAAAATACACAAACGATTAGGGAATACACGGGAATTTTACTGGAAGCAGGTAAAGAGATAGGTTTGGAAGTAAATCCCGAAAAGACTAAGTATATGATTATGTCTCGTGACGAGAATATTGTACGAAATGGAAATATAAAAATTGGAAATTTATCTTTTGAAGAGGTGGAGAAGTTCAAATATCTTGGAGCAACAGTAACAAATCTAAATGATACTCGGGAGGAAATTAAACACAGAATAAATATGGGAAATGCGTGTTATTATTCGGTTGAGAAGCTTTTATCATCCAGTCTGCTGTCAAAAAAATTTGAAAGTTAGAATTTATAAAACAGTTATATTACCGGTTGTTCTTTATGGTTATGAAACTTGGATTCTCACACTGAGAGAGGAACATAGGTTAAGGATGTTTGAGAATAAGATTCTTACGAAAATATTTGGGGCTAAGAGCGATGAAGTTACAGAAGAATGGAGAAAGTTACACAACACAGAACTGCACGCATTGTATTCTTCACCTGACATAATTAGGAACATTAAATCCAGACGTTTGAGATGGGCAGGGCATGTAGCACGTATGGGCGAATCCAGAATTGCATATAGAGTGTTAGTTAGGAGGTCGGAGGGAAAAAGACCTTTAGGGAGGCCGAGACGTAGATGGGAAGATATTATTAAAATGGATTTGATGGAGGTGGGATATGATGATAGAGACTGGATTAATCTTGCTCAGGATAGGGACCAATGGCGGGCTTATGTGAGGGCGGCAATGAACCTCCGGGTTCTTTAAAAGCCAATAAGTAAGTAAGTAAGTAAGATGATGCTATTTTCACTTAAATGGACACGTATCCTCACAAAATGATCGGTATTACAGTCAGGAGAAACCCAATCTTGTACTCGAAACACCTTTGTACGGTGAAAAAATAGGCGTGTGGTGTGCAGTGAACGGACACAGAATTATTTGGCCTATTTTCACTCAGGGCACAATTACCAGCGAGCGTTATGTGAATGAGATCCTTGACCCATTTCTAGATGGACTGACTTATGGAGAACGGTCCTCAGTATATTTCCAAGAAGACTCCGCCACTGCTCATGCTGCCGAAGAATCCATGACAGAATTGCGTCGAATGTTCGGAAGGAGAATTATCTATAGTAATGTCACGAGAGGTCTGAGATCTGCCGATAAATCCACGAGCGACGCGAGTGGATTTATCTGGGAAATCTCAGACCTCGAGTGACATTTATTAGGACTATTTCGTGAATACAATAAAAATGTAAATAATATATCCCTAAAATTCGATCACAAAATGTTAATAATTGTATATTAACGAATACTTAACCTATTCAGACATCGTGAAGTTAAAATAGATAAATATCGATTACTGCAATAAAGAAATTCGATGTTATTATTCAGTAATGCCAATTGCGAAAAGCGAAATACAGGTTTAACAATGTTAATTACATGTATTGCACTTTTCTCTTATTATTATAACATAAATACATTTTCATTATCTGCTGAAATCATGATTTAATTTAAAATTTTATAATATGATTACAGTAACCTAATTAATACATTAATTAAATGAAGAATTGTTGAAACGCAGTTATCTAATCTGAAGGAAGGAATATAATTGTTTTTTCAGATAGCCTACGATGGACATGGAATTAGACGATGAAGATGTATTTTATAGGCTACAATAAAGGTTAGGTTACCTGTGTGAGGAGGACCAGTGTCAGCTGTGGCTTATTTTGACCGTTATTACGTGCTACAGGAAAGCATTTTTATAGCTCGACAAACGCATTCTCGCTGTAGTGTGTAACGGAACTAAAGCTGCATCTACACAGTTCAATATTCCAATCGCGTATGCATGCAATCTGGGAAGAATATTGAAAGAATCAAGTTTAAAACGTACGTTAAATTAAGATGCATGAAGATTTTGTCTACATGGTGCGCCGTTTTGAACGTGGTCTTCACTGCGTAAATATATGTATTAATATTAAATATTAATCTTGCATTCATGCTGTAAAATTGAAAGAAAAGTTTAACCGTGTAGTTGCATCTTAATGTATTCATGATCATCAATTTACGGGAAAACAGTTGGCGACAACGATTAAACAAAAGAACGACCATGCGATAAATTGATAGCGATAAATCTAGCTGCAAAAATTATCGCAAAGTGTGACTGTGATTGGTTGGAATTCAAAATTTCATTGCACTTCATTGATCGAAAATGGAATGACGTCATATAAACGAAATAGTCATTGAAAGTTTGTGAGCCCCACGAAGTCCAGATTTAACACCATGCGATGTCTATTTATGAAGGGCACTTAGAAATAAGGTTCATGCGAAAAACCGCATACTGCCCTATTAAAAGGACAGTTGTCAATGTTTCAAATTATCCTCCCTACAGTTGACGCATTTGATTTTTCACAGTTGTCACTATTACTGGTCTTAAATAGAGGCTTGCTAGGTGTGTTAAGTCTGGTAATGAGAGTTCTGGTCATCGTTGAGTTTGAAATATGGACGTGAGAATTGTTCGTTTATTTCAGCTATGGCATCCGAGATGCAAATCAGATAAGAATGTTAAATATTTTTACAGTTCGGAATTATTTTACAAATTGTTGTAGATCAAATGACTCCTAATGAACATAAATATAACGTGAAACCACAATGCGTTCGAAATATCTATTCATTGCGACATGGCAATGACGAATACTTATGTGTCCTTTTAAAAGGACAGTAGGCATATCCCCATATATTTTGAAATTGTTTCGCTATTTCAGTTTTAGTGAATTTTCCCTGCATGAAATGCTATCTACGTTTGAAAATTATGTTACGGGCGAAATTTCATCTCAAATACAGACATATCACTATAATGCAACCTACAAAATGCCACACACAGTTCGTGTGCACTCAAAATTGGGTTTCTGGCGTCTTGTCAGCCCACTGAGGTGTGTGGATATGAATGGAAAAGTTGAGACAGTGTCGGGTGTAGTTGCTAGGTAGCTAGTCGGCAGAGCGTTGGTTCGCTAAGCCAAAGGTCCTGGGATCGATACAAGGTTCCGGAACAATTTTTCCTTTCAAATTATTGAAGTCTGCTTCACAGGGAGATATACCTGAAAGCCAGATTTGCACAGCAGGATCTGTTTACAAGTGGAAGACTGGTGACGTTCTGGAGGAAGGTGTTGAACGGACATAAGTTTCTATTGTTTTTCATTTAGTATTTTTGGAAGAGGTCTTATTTTCTATTAGCCGTACCCGTGCGCTCCGCTGCACCCGTTAGAAGTAAATATAAAGTAATTACTTACTTACAAATGGCTTTTAAGGAACCCGAAGGTTCATTGCCGCCCTCACATAAGCCCGCCATCGGTCCCTATCCTGTGCAAGATTAATCCAGTCTCTATCATACCCCACCTCCCACAAATCCATTTTAATATTATCCTCCCATCTACGTCCCTATTTAATTATATAATTAAAATAGGACATTTGATCCAGGGAACATTCGTGTTTGATAGAAGGATAAATCGTTTATTATGTTACTTAATTTAAATTGAATTAAAAAATTAAAATGCGATCATTTTGATCCAGAGACCACTCATTTGGTCATAAAAATTAGTTTAGGAAATATAGGAAACGAATATACAGAATAGCCTATCAAGTTTTCTGTGAATAAGAATCTATTTTAATCTTACCTGTCCTCGATTCACTCAGAAGTTACTGTGATATCATTATAGCATTATGTCCATCTAGAGAAACTACACTTTCCAATGGTGAATTAATAATTAATTATACAAATCGGTTAATTTAGCTTCCGATATTATTTCATGGAAACGCAGAAACATTATCTGTAGGCTATCTTTCATAGCTTTCGATTGTTGCTGTCCAAGGCCCCTTATAGACGAAGTCATTTGTTTTTTAATTCATTACACTGCCTTAAGATGGCAGTTATTTTAATTTTAAAACTCCTTTATCTCATTAAATATCAGTCCTATCAAAATTTTTCCAGGAATAAAACTTATCGCAAATTATTTTTAAAGAAACTTTTGTTATGTAACATTTTCACACAAATCAATAATAAGCGAGATATTTCGATTTATTTAATTCAGGCCCCCTTATAACCCCCCTTTTAAATAATGTATTTTGAATGCCATATAGCCTAAAATATAAGTTACAACGAACTTAATTTATATTCCAATTTTCGTCGAAATCCGTTCAGCCATTATCGCGTGAAAAGGTAACAAACATACAGACAGACAGACAGACACAAACAAAAATTTCAAAAAAGCGATTTTCGGTTTCAGGGTGGTTAATTATATATGTTAGGACCAATTATTTTTGGAAAATCGAAAATTACCAGAAAAATTTTGGCTACAGATTTATTATTAGTATAGATCTAAATTTTCATTGTCATAACAATGTAGATTTTAGAAAATGAACTGAAACCTGTCTTTCGATATTGCCACAGCAACTGCTTCATTATATGATTCATCACTTCTCTCCCAATATAACCTCCTCCTCGAAACTTCAACACTCTTTTCGCCTATTACTTATTTTTACGTATCAATAGCAATACGGTACTATTCAATGACGATAGCATTCTAGAGTTAAAACGAATTTAGCCACAATGCATCATTCTTCAGAATCATATTAGTAGTAATAATAAAGGAACTATAATAAAATAATAACGTAATAATTTGTTACTAATAATAACAACAATAATAATAATAATTGTAAATTACAACAATTACATTGTTTCCTTTCATGTAAGCATAGTATACAATTATTCCTCAAAATGTATGCTCATATGCCTACTGTCCTTTTAAAAGGACACCTGTTTCTAGCTCAACCAGTTACAACTAGAATGTTTCGACACCATACAAATACTTCAGTTATATACTGCTTTAAATGAGATTTGAAAAATACACAAAAATTGCAAAAAAATATTTCAGACATATCTGGGATAAATGAGCTTAAAGACTATATAAGAGCTAAAATCGAGTCATTCAGTGAAACAGAACTTCTTGAAGTCATTAACAATTTCATAAGAAGGTGTCAACAGTGTATAGCAGTTGGTGGGGGACTTTTTAACACCTACATTGAGCTGGGTAAGTACAAATTCCTATAATAATAATAATCCGTGGCGCTACAGCCAGTGAAGGGCCTAGACCGACCAGCCGGCTGCTGGCCTCACGCCCACATACCGAAGCAGAGATGAACGATCATCCAACCAGAATGGCGGTATCGTGTGGTTAGCACGATGATCCCCCCAGCCGTTATAGCTGGTATTCGCAACCGGATTTCGCTACCTATCGTAGCTCCCAAAGTGCATCACGATGCTGGGTGGGCACCGGTCCCATACACTGGCCGAAATTTCATGAGAAAATTTCTTCCCCCATGAGGACTCGAACCAGCGCGCATTCCGTAACGCGAGTCCTAGGCGGGATGCCTTAGACCGCGACGCCACGGCGCGGGACACAAATTCCTATAGGCCTACTAAATGTTTCAGTCCCGGCAGACCGGATGAGCTCCTAGCGGCGGACGACGGGAAAAGGAAAACCGCGCTGCTAAACAAAAGAGTATCACTGTAGAAACAACAACCAAATTTCTAGCCTTATAAATACGTAATTAGGCCTATATTAAATTGGGACAACTATATTAAAGAAATTACCCCAAAACTAAATTCAGCATACGATGAAAGAGTAATGGAACGGAGAAAAATTCTCTCCGGCGCCGGGATTTGAACCCGGGTTTTCAGCTCTACGTGCTGACGCTTTATCCACTAAGCCACACCGGATTCCACCCCGGCGTCGGAAGAATCGTCTCAATAGTAAGTTCCAACTCTTGGGACTTCGGTCCTAGGTTCATAGATATCTATGACGTAGTGCAGAGGGCGGCCACTAGAGGGAACCCAAGAGTTGGAACTTACGACTGAGACGATTCTTCCGACGCCGGGGTGGAATCCGGTGTGGCTTAGTGGATGAAGCGTCAGCACGTAGAGCTGAAAACCCGGGTTCAAATCCCGGCGCCGGAGAGAATTTTTCTCCGTTCCATTACTCTTTCATCGTATGATGACGCAGAATATCTGCATGGAAATATCATATGTACTTCGGTACATTATAATAATAATATATATAAATTCAGCATGTTTTCTTATTATACGAGGCGCATCCACAAAGTAAGTTTCCCGATTTTTTCCCCTTGAAAGTAAACGTAATTAGCCGTGTCAATTGCGCATGCGTAACAGATCTATGACGTATCAATCATATGCCAGCCGGACAGGTCCCGCCTGGTGGCAGTAGCGTGGCAGCAGTGGTCCGAAATGGAAGCTCTTATTCAGCAGCACTGACATTTCTGCAGCGGTATCACGATGACGGCGACGAGTTTCTCGACAGGATCGTCACGGGCGATGAGACTTGGATTTCGCACTTCACCCGGAAACCAAGCAGCAGTCAATGCATTGGCGGCATAGTGGATCTCCGGTCAGGACGAAATTCAAACAGACGCTGTCGGTACGGAAAGTGATGTGCACGGTGTTCTGGGACAGGAAGGGCATTCTGCTCATTGACTTCCTTCCAAGAGGTGAAACAGTGAACGCTGACCGTTACTGTGAAACACTGCGAAAATTGCGACGTGCCATTCAAAACAAGAGGCGTGGAATGCTTACTGCAGGTGTTGTGCTCCTCCGTGACAATGCTCGTCCACATACGGCTCGGCGCACAGCAGCTGTTTTGACGGAATTTGGCTGGGAGTTGTTTCATCATCCACCCTACAGTCCTGATCTTGCTCCCAGCGATGTTCACGTTTTCTTGCACCTCAAGAAATTCCTGTCCTCCGGTGAGCGTTTTGGCAACGACGAAGAACTGAAGTCGTCTGTCACACGCTGGTTCCATTCACAGGCGGCAGAGTTCTACGACAGAGGGATACAAAAGTTGATCCCACGATACGACAAGTGTCGCAATTCTGATGGTGGCTATGTTGAAAAATAGCTGAAACATTGCTGTACCTGTTGCCAATAAATGTTTTCCAGAAAGTGTGTGTTTTTTTTTAAATAGGGCAACTTACTTAGTGGATGCGCCTCGTATTTATGCAAGAGATAGTAAATATCAATACCTTCAAAACAGTATACTTTGCAGACTTTCACTCAATAATGAGTTTTGGAATAATATTCTGGAGAAATTATACAAATAATAACAGTATATCCCTACTACAAGAAAGAGTAATTAGAACAATTGCCAAATCTAGGGAATCGTGTAGGACCATTTTCAAGAAACTACAAATAATGTCCATGGCTTGTCAGTATATATTTCATTAATAAACTTCCCCGTATGTAATCGTGAAAACTTTGTAATTAATTCAACAGTTCATAGTATAAATACTCGTAAAAAATTACTTTTATACTCCATCGTTAAGTCTATCGTGCTATCAAAAAGAAGTGCGTTATATGGCAGTAAAAATCCTTAATAGCCTACTTATGGATATAAAAAAATATCAAACTCAAAACATAAGATTATTAAGGGCCAAATTAACGAAGTACCTAATTTCTCGTGTCTCCTTTTCTGTAGGTGAATTCATGATATTGAACAACGATTCATAAATATTTCTGTCTTGTATTAAGTATTGATCAGAGGTCTGCATCGGACGTTTTCGTTCGAGCTCCAAGTAGTTCATTGCATAATCCGATAGGTAGCGCACATGCATGATGGGTAAAATTGTCGCGAGCGATAAATCCTCGAACGGTATAAGCCGAGCGTTAGACATTCGTTCTTGTTACAGTGATGAACTATGTAGTAACATCATAGGTGTTTATGATTTCAAAACTTTGCAGTGTTTAACTAGGCTCTCCATAGTACAACTACAAAACTTGCTTTAAAATTTAATATAAATGTTGTAGGTAAATGTTTTTTTTTTCTTTTTTTCCCCCCTACACAGAAGTGATTTTGTTTTTGCCACATCTGATAGATGTTATTGGATGTAAATATAATTATTATAAACGGAGAACACAATCACGATAATGCAACAACTGTATCAAGTTTTCTAGTAGTAGTAGTAATAATAATAATAATAATAATAATAATAATAATAATACTAATAATAATTAGTGTATCAATCTTTGCGTCTGTAACAGTTTTACAGCATGATTATTGGTTTTATTATATTTTCTGTGACGTTATCTCTGTACTAATATTGTTATTAATCTACTGCTTTTTATCAATAATATTTTGTAAAACGTTTCTACATTACATAGGCGGAACACTATGTATGGACCTATCATATTATGTGTGGTAAATCATATATTGAATAATTATTAATTAGCAATAATAACTGTATATCGAAGTATTTCATACTATTTTATTTATAACTTCATGTTCCTGTTTTGGTACGTTCCATTAGACTGTTCCATTAAACGTTTGTCATAAACGCAGAAAACAAAGCCTTATTTTTACCGTGTGAGCAAAACATATGCGTATCTTATCTGTCGCCTTCCATACAAGTTAAGACATGTCGGTGAGATGACCTTGTACTGTGCTTCTATTTATTACGAGCGTATCACGACCGATCGTATCTCACTCGAGGGTGCGACACTCAACCGAGTTCAAGCGAGCGATTTAACTCCAATGCAGCACTCTGGCATTGATATTAAACCTTTGTGTTATACTAGTAGACTATATTGTAAAACTCTTATGTATATATTTCAACTAGACTGTGACTATAATTAATACTTTATGGTACTATTAAGGTTTTTTTTTCACACTTTCCTTATTCTAGCAGTGAAGCGATATACGAATACCATGGTATGTAAATAAATATAGTACAATCAATTATACATACTAGTAATATCAATTTGACAAGATTCGTCATGAGAACTTCAAATTTGTTCTTTGTTAAAATTGAAAGTGTATGTCGTACGTTGTCGTTGCGATATCGCTGTCTTTGACATGTTCCTCCTCGAGTACAGCTGTCACTTCTTCAGAACACGTGCATGTAATAATAACCTGTCCACATCAACATTTCTTGTCCTTGTAACCGAAGCTCAGTACTGATATGGCTCAAGAACGTAAGTCTAAATTTGAAATATGCAATCGTCGTCACAGTTGAGTGGGTAGATATTGAGGTAAGGCCATTTATCTAATTTTCTGTTACGTTATAGCTAGGGACCGGATTTGTAGGCTTCTACCCAATGTTTTCCTTGCTTCTGAACTCCTAATTTCTTCAATAATTTTCCGAATCACGATCGTAGTAGTCATACGGGAGTAGTGGGAACAGTGAGACACAAAATATTAAGACATATGTATGCAAGTGAAATTTCAAGTATTTTTAAAATAAAGTGCAACAGAAATACACATTAAAACATGGAGTACAATAATACACAAACAGAAATGTTACTAGATAAAGGACATAATATACAATGCGTGTTTGTCAAAAAAAATGCACATGTCTCACTGTTCCCATTCAGGAGGGTACAGTGAGACACCACAGTGTCTATTAACGGACATTGATATGATTTACATTTATTTCAAAAGAAAAGAAAGCTTGCTGTCTCTTTATCTTGCCATGTCTGTAGATTTATTTAGAATCATTTTGATGTCTGACTTCGAAACCATTGAAACATTTGGAACATTTGGAAAAGTGAATTTTCCATGACTTTTCAAACTTTTGCTAAAAATAAAATGAATTTTTGGTGGCAACAAAGCTTATAACTATAAGAATTTAATTTAATTCTTTATTATTTTTAAATATTTTTTTTTAATTTTGTTAACATTTTTTATTTAAGAAACCATTAACATGTCATGTATCCATTATTTTAAGCTATAGTTCCTAAATTGGTTACTAGTATGTTCATTTTTAATGTTAGTTACCGGTAAATGTAATACAATTACAGTTTATTTTTGCAAATCATTGGTAAATGGGAACAGTGAGACGTCTCAGTGCACCCTTCAATGGCATGTCTCACTGTTCCCTTTACGCATAGTTCGTTTAAAAATAGCACCATCACTTCAAAATCAAAACAAGAAAGACGAAACTTTGCAAAACATAACGTCAAATACCATAGTATTAGGCAACAAAACATTCATATTTCTATTTAATTTTTATATCCAATATAACCTTTATTAAATACAAGCCAAAATTTTACTTCTAGAGTGAAAAATTACGAATTATTTTTTTATCACTCATCTTTATAACTTGAATCAAATCGAGTATGAAAATACTGTTACTTTACTCATACAACATACAACTCCACTGTTACAAACATTTCAACATCAAAATTTACCATCTAATAAAAAAATATCTCACTGTTCTCCCTGTCTTACTGTACCCACTTCTCCCCTATATGTGAATTCTGTTGAACCTAAAAAATCTAAATTGGACTTAGTACCTAAAAAAACCTAAATCATTGTTGATAAGCGTTATCTTGTATTTACTGCGTTATATATTGATTTTTTTTTATTTTGAGAGAAATATCAATATATTTCGAGAGAACGAAAGAGAGAGAACATTCTCGACGTGGAGGAAGCTGCCTCAATTCCTAAGGCAAAATCTCCACTTAACAGTGACCACATCTATGGGTCCCTTGCTTTCCTAAAAGCACATTTCAGCGGCCTTCCAAAATATATCGAGCACTTGGAATCTTCGTCGCTACAACTGAAAGATGCAATTGGTGTCATTGACTCGCTTCTACAGAAGCAAGTACCAGGACCGTGGGTGAAGCCGTCACATTAAAACTGAAGAAAGTATTGCAGAGGAATCCAGGGTTTGAAAAAATGAAAAATGTGTGCTCCATTCTCCAGGGGGAAAGCTTCAATTTTCAGTTACCGTGGGTATCTGCAGCAGTGATAGCCATGAAATTTGCATTTATGACATCATGTGCTGTTAAAAGAAGGAATATCACTTTTGTTGACGTCGTACAAAATTTTGTCCAATATTCTTTTGAGAAGATTAACTCATGTAGATGAAATTATTGGGGATCATCAGTGTAGTTTTAGGCGTAATAGATCGACTATCGATCAGATAGTTTGTATTCGACAGATAATGGAGAAAAAATAGGAGTATAAGGGCACAGTGCATTAATTGTTCATAGGTTTCAAAAAGGCATATGACTCGATTAAGAGAGAAGTTTTATATGATATCCTTATTGAATTTGGTATTCCCAAGAAACTAGTTCGATTAATTAAAATGTGTCTCAGTGAAACGTACAGCAGAGTCCGTATAGGTCAGTTTCTGTCAGATACGTTTCCAATTCACTGTGGGCTAAAGCAAGGAGATGCACTATCACCTTTGCTTTTTAACTTTGCTCTAGAGTTTGCCATTAGGAAAGTCCAGGATAACAGAGAGGGTTTGGAATTGAACGGGTTACATCAGCTGCTTTGTCTATGCGAATGACGTGAATATGTTAGGAGAAAATACACAAACGATTAGGGAAAACACGGAAATTTTACTTGAAGCAAGTAAAGAGATAGATTTGGAAGTAAATCCCGAAAAGACAAAGTGTATGATTATGTCTCGTGACGAGAATATTGTACAAAATGGAAATATAAAAATTGGAAATTTATCCTTTGAAGAGGTGGAAAAATTCAAAAACCTGGGAGCAACAGTAACAAATCTAAATGATACTCGGGAGGAAATTAAACACAGAATAAATATAGGAAATGCCTGTTATTATTCGGTTGAGAAGCTTTTATCATCCAGTCTGCTGTCAAAAAGTCTGAAAGTTAGAATTTATAAAACAGTTATATTACCGGTTTTTCTTTATGATTGTGAAACTTGTACTCTCTCACTTTGAGAGAGGAACAGATATAACGGATGTTTAAGAATAAGGTGGTTGGGAAAATATTTCGGGCTAAAAGGGATGAAGTTACTGGAGAATGGAGAAAGTTACACAACACAGAATTGCACGCATTGTATTCTTCACCTGACATAATTAGGAACATAAAATCCAGACGTTTGAGATGGGCAGGACATATAGCACGTATGGGCGAATCCAGAAATGCATATAGAGTGTTAGTTGGGAGGTCGGAGGGAAAAAGGTCTTTGGGGA
The DNA here is from genome assembly GCF_040183065.1 of Periplaneta americana. NCBI lineage: Eukaryota > Metazoa > Arthropoda > Insecta > Blattodea > Blattidae > Periplaneta > Periplaneta americana. The sequence continues at coordinate 182,901,765 of NC_091120.1, read as the reverse complement.
GGCCGAGACATAGATGGGAAGGTAATATTAAAATGGATTTGAGGGAGGTGGGATATGATGATAGAGACTGGATTGATCTTGCTCAGGATAAGGACCTATGGCGGGCTTATGTGAACCTTCGGGTTCCTTAAAAGCCAGTAAGTAAGTATGTGCTGTCAAAAGAACCATTTCGCCCTTCAAATGTATCTTGAGAGACGATAGAAAAAACGTCTCAGTTGAGAATCTCTTAAAGTATCTGGTCATATACTGCAACCAGGAACAGTAGGCCTACCAGTAAATGTTGTTTTGTTTGTTTTTTACTTTTCAAAATAATTGTTGATTAAGTTTGAACAAATTTAATTCAAAAGCTGTATGTACTATACTTTTTATCTATTGAAAATTGAAATTTATGTAGTTATCTCAAGCAAATTATATTACATAAAATGTTAATTGTTATAATAATTTATTCAAACTACAAATAATGTTAAAGGGAAAGAAACAAAAATTTCGAATCTTACGAATTTTGATACATAGTTTGGTTCTTGAAGAGGTCAGTTTCGTGGTTCATGTTGCCTTAATAAGTATACATTTATTTTTTAAGAATAACTATAAGGATACGTTTTTAACTGTCTGGCAATTTTTGCGACCCCTTTCACAGGTTTGACATAAAACCTAAAAACAAACCTATTTCACCTATTCAAAAAACCTAAAATGACCTTCTTAAAAACCTAAATATCCAGTCCCTAGTTATAACTTAACGTGGGCATGTTAACATTATTTACTTCTCTAACCCATATCTGTCTAAACATTTACCCTTCTACTTACGTAACGACCTATCCTATTTAAATATCTGTCGGAATAATTTTGAGGGACCTTTGGTTAAACGTACCAACGCTCTACCAACTGAGCTACCCGGGAACACAACCCGAACCAATCCAACTTTTCCCTCTATTTCCACAGACCTCAAAGTGGGCTAGCAACCGCCAAGCAACCAACATTGAGTGCACACTAACTCTGTGTGACTTAAATTGTGGCTTTCTTTTAACGAACAGTGACGTGTATTATGCAAATCAAGCTTTCAGGTATAACTCCCTGTAAAGTTGATTTGAATAGTTATTCAAATCAACATTACAGATAACACACGTCACTGTTCGTTAACAGAAATCCACAATTTAAGTCACACAGAGTTAGTGTGCACACAATGTTGGTTGCTTGACGGTTGTCAGCCCACTTTGAGGTCTGTGGAAATAGAGGGAAAAGTTGGATCGGTGTCGGGTAGAGTTCCCGGGTAGCTCAGTTGGTAGAGCGTTGGTACGTTTAACCAAAGGTCCCGGGTTCGATACCCGGCCCCGGAACAATTTTTCCCTGAAAATTATTCAAATCAACTTTACAGGGAGTTATACCTGAAAGCTTGATTTGCTAAATATCTGTCTGTCTGTCTGTCTGTCTGTCATGTTCTATTTTTTCCATCCGTCTGCCTATTTGTCCGCCTACTCTTCTACCTACTTATCCTATCTATATGTGTGTCTATATGCCCTCCATGTCCTGTCAGTCTAATCTAAGCTTACATAACCTATTCCATCTTATCTATCTAACCCAGGCGTTTGCAAAGCAATAGGTAGCGCAGAATCACTGCTGAATGCAACCCGTAACACTTCAGTCTACGTTTGAGGAGTGGGGATGGAAAGTAGCTGATGACAGTGGTGAATTGCATCATTAAGCTGATATCTGTGGCTGATTATTTATCGAATTATCGTCCACACCTGTGGAGTAACGGTCAGCGCGTCTGGCCGCGAAACCAGGTGGCCCGGGTTCGAATCCCGGTCGGGGCAAGTTACCTGGTTGAGGTTTTTTCCGGGGTTTTCCCTCAACCCAATAGGAGCAAATGCTGGGTAACTTTCGGTGCTGGACCCCGGATTCATTTCACTGGCATTATCACCTTCATTTCATTCAGACGCTAAATAACCTAGATGTTGATACAGCGTCGTAAAATAACCCAATAAAATAAAAAAAATTATCGAATTATCTATAGTAATCTCAGACCTCGAGTGACATTAATTAGGACTATTTCGTGAATAAAATAAAAATATAAATAACATATACCTAAAATTCGCTCACAAAATGTTAATAATTGTACAGGGACATCATTTTATTTTTACTTCAATTTTTATTGTACCTGAGTTTTTGAATGTACTTCACTCCCACCCCTTCTACTAAGGAAGTTCCAACTGTCCTCCACACAGAACCGAGGTCGCATATAGTAAACAGCACTGAGTTAGTGAATATAGTACGTTCCAGAAATATGTTCGCGTTTTCCAGTGACGAAAGAGCTTTCAATATTGAATCATATTTTCGCACAGGTACTGTCCGTTTGTCTACGTCGCATCCCGATTTCACCCACCTGCTTCTGCTCGCCCCTCTGTAAAAGCTGGGCTGTCTTAGCCTTTTCTGAAAACATTAATTTCTGTTAGGAATTGGACGTTTACGTAATATTATACAACTGTTTAAAATAACGTAAATAAAAGGGCCTCGTTAAGTAATTAACTGTCACGTGATTTCCCCCCTTTCTACGATCCTGCGGCATAACCACTTGGACAGTAGATAGCATGTCTGAGTAATTTTATCTGTGCGGGTCAGGCAGAAGAGAAGACTGAATTTACAGTACGTAAGGTACTCTTTTATAGAGTAGGTACAGAATTATTTCAACATAAGTTAGTAGTGCGAAGGACGAAACTGGCGATTGGAATTAGATGCAATAGTCTATAGTGCGATAATATGCACAAAAGAACTGAAGCCTGTATCGGAATGAACGGTCACCATTTTCAAAAATATGTTCAAATATTCATATTATGATTATTTTTCAATTTTACTTTATTCTCTACATTGTACGGTAATGTGCTGTAGACAGTATAATATACAGTGCATAATGAATATGTCCGCATGGACAACTCAGTTGGTGAGTAAAAATACTTATTCTTAATACAGTACTGCATTTTGATTAAACAAAAACCTAATGAAAATTATTGAACTCAAAATCGCAATATTTCCTAGTTTACGTAAATGGATGAAGTACTTTTCTTCCTCCTATGCCTAGTAAAGTGATTTGTTTGTGTTTTACGCCAGTATCATCGAATTCCAGTCATGGAAGGGGGTAGCGAACGGTGTTTCCGGTTCTCTAAAGGTATAGCCAGGTTAATATTAAAAATGTTAGTAAAAATAAAATGATATCCCTGTATATTTCTGAATACTTAACCTATTCAGACATTGTGAAGTCGAAATAGATGAATAACGATTACTGCAATAAAGAAATTGAATGTTATTCAGTAATGCTAATTGAGAAAAGCGAAAAACAAGTTTAACAATGTACTGCGCTTTTCTCTTGTTATTATAACAGAAATACATTGTCATTATCTGCTGAAATCATAATTTCATTTATACATTTTATAATGTAATTACAAAATAATAACCTGATTAAGGCATTAATTAAATTAACAATTTGTTATGAAGGAGTGTCATTTTCTTTATATACGAGACATAGAATTAGAATATGAAGATAACATGTGGAAGTAGTATTTCGCACTTTATTTAGTACAATGGATTCATGCTCATAGATTTACAGGGAAACAGTTGGCGACACTGACTAAACAAAAGAACGATCGTGCGATAAATTGATAATGATATATCGAGCTGCAAAAATTACCGCGATGTATGACTGTGATTGGTTGGAATTCAAAATTTCATTACACTTCATTGGTCGAAAATAAAATGACGTCATATGAACGAAATAGTCAATATAAATAATATATTTACACAAAATTATTCTATGAAATATTTCTCTCCAGTTACTTTTTAAATATAACAGTCAACATTTGTTTGAAAAGTAGTAGCACATCACTCTCTTCAGTGAGTCAGTGTATAATGGTTCTTATATAGCATTTGATATACTAATGAACCGTTATTAATTACGTCGTTTTATATCAATTCAGTCAATAATTCAGTGTAAAGAACTTGGTGTATAGGGCCTATATATGTAAATAATAAGCAGGCTTCGAGACTTCGGACCCAATAGAGCAGTTCAGTGGGAAATCCGTATAACGGCGTACTGAGTATAGTGGTAAAGCGTACAGTGGGTGGGGGTACTGTAGAATGAATGCCAACAAATACGCAAAGGAAAACGCTCTGGATTTGAAGGCTCTGACGAATAATTTGGTTTTCATACAAACCTATTTTCAAACTGTGTCTGAAACTATTACACGGTTAGAAAAGTCAGAGCAAGAGATGCCGGAAGCCCTCAAATTAGTTGAGGAAATGACACAGAGAATTAATGAGATATCAAGTACACCGGTTACTGAATGTGTAAAACAGAAGTGGAAATCAATTTTATGTAAAAATAACGGATATGAAACATTGTGTAACATAAACAGCAAATTAGTGACATAGAGTCACCCGGGAATAAAGGACTGTCTCTTAGAGACTGCAATGATGTTAGGTTTTTTCGTTTTGCTCCTATCACGTCATGTGACGTAGAGCGCAGCTTTCTACAGTACAAACTTTGGCAGATAACCGAAAAAGATTTACGTTTGAGACACTGAGAATGTATCTTGTAGAAGGTACATTGCAATTCGGTACTGTAACTGCACTTCCTAAAGACAACCAATAGGATAAATGAAAAAATTAAAATTGCTACATGCTTATTTCCACCATTAACACTGTGTATAATTAAACACAAATTCTTATAAAAGACAGGAGAATAAATGCTTTTCATATTCTTTTGACATTATCATTGTGTAATGTATATTTACTTTCACAATGTACATATATGTGTTTCCCCATACTACCGTACTCTAAATAGCAACGTTGTTACCTTAACACATCTCTATCTACCTGCAGCGAGTCAACAACCTATAGTGCATGCACAGTAAACTTATCGTATCGGGTCCAAAGTCTCGAAGCCGATAATAAGTAATTTAATTATTATGTTTAAGTTAACCATTATTATTTCATAATCTTCTTCAACGACTCGAGCAAAAACAACTTGAAAATTTGGCATTTTGTCTGATACAGCCACATATAGTTGTGCCAAAAGGTTCTTGTGCAATATACGTAATTTGTGTATTTTGATTTCGCTTTGTTCATCTGTGAAAAAAAAAATGCTCACAATTACAGGTTGATATATACATAGATTCTGTGGAACAAGCAAAGGAACTATAATAATAATAATAATAATAATAATAATAATAATAATAATAATAATAATAATAACAACGTAGGTATAGCCTTTAAATGAAATATTGGGAGTAACACGTAGTAATATTTCTTTCATACTCACAAACAAAAATTTCTCCTCCCATTGCGAACGGAAGTTTCTTTTCTTCACAACAGACACGGAATAACACGACTTCCGAGATAGACATGACGAAGGTACAAGCGCCACTGATACCATCGTTCCTCTGTCATGCAGATGGTTGTGGAAAAGATTGAGGGAGAAGACATTACTTCTTACAGTGCTCAATAATTGCAAATCACATTTGCATTACGACTCAATAAATGGACACCCCTGATCTAACTTATCTAATATGTGTGTCTGTCTGGCATCCGTCTACTTACCTATTTGCCTCTCTGTTTATTCTATATCATTTATCTTATCACTTTTATCCATTCTGTCTAGTTTAATCTATGCTGTACATTCAGTCTCTCCTGTCTACTTGACCTATCCATTCTGTCCTCATCTATCTAATCTATTATAGATTTATTAATTTGTCATACAGAATAATATCTGTAATATTGACAATTTATTAAATTACATAAGATAGGTCAGATGCAACAGTGTTCATGAGTAAGATAGTTATTTATAATAAAAGTAATATAATACAGTTATATGAACACTTTTTAATGATTGAATAAAATTAATAAAATCGGTTAAAAACAATACATGTTTCGGAGGAATGCTCCTCCATCTTCAGTGGTAGTGCCACGACGCTGGTACAGATGTTCGACCGCGTAACGTAGCTTAAGGAAGTGACTTCCTTAAGCTACGTTACGCGGTCGAACATCTTTACCAGCGTCGTGGCACTACCACTGAAGATGGAGGAGCATTCCTCCGAAACATGTATTGTTTTTAACCGATTTTATTAATTTTATTCAATCATTAAAAAGTGTTCATATAACTGTATTATATTACTTTTATTATATATAACTATTGACAATTAATATTTAAGGAGAAAAATTCGCTCCGGCGCCGGGGATCGAAGGAGGGAGGAGAAAAAAAAAGGAGGGAGGTTCGATCCGGTACAGTGGATTGAATTCGGCGTAGCTCAGTGGTCAGAGCGCTTGGTACGTAGAACCAAGGACCCGGGTTGGATCCCCGGCGCCGGAGCGAATTTTTCTCCTTAAATATTAATTATCTAATCTATGCTCTTTTATCTGTCTTACAAAAATTCGAAACTGTACATTTGGAAGTCCTCTAACTTCGTTAAAAAACAAATTTATAGAAAATAAAATTACAGCTAGCTTTGTTCATAAATGAATGAGATTTATTTAGGTATAATCCAATTTCAAATCACTTCGAAATTGCTGCCATGTTTTTTTTTTTTTTTTTTTTTTTTTTTGTATTGAGTTATTAGCAACCAGGTTTCTCTAAGTAATAATAAGTAATTTTAATAAAATTTGTGACCGTATTTCTCTTTACCAGTGATTTGTAAGTAATAAATTTTACCTACATTTTTTCTATCTCAAACAACCAGCCAACTCTACTTTGAGTAAAAATATTTCGTTTTTGTCATTATTCACCTCTATTCATATATCCGTCTGTTCCGAATGTATCTTATTTAGATTAAGGCAATATATTATATTTATCGAGATACTTTTATAATATTTTCATCAAGGTTTAAATCTTACCCTATTTTTATTCTGATTATTTCACTTCTCAATTCAATCACAAATTACAGGCTCCAGAGGCATGTTACCGGTATGATATTGATTCTCAAACTGGGACAATAGAATTCGTTAACATTATTTACGTTTTAGGCAGTAGTGATATCCACATCATTGGAAAGCACGTAGCGTCAAAACTGTGCATTAATAGTAGTGTATATACAGGGACATCGTTTTATTTTTACTAACATTTCTGATATTAACCTAGCTATACCTTTTTTATTAAGGTTAAGAACAGGAAACCCCGTTTGCTACCCCCTTCCACGACTGGAGTTCGATGACACAAATCACTTTACTAGGTATAAGAAGGAAGAAAAGTAGTTCATCCATTTACGTAAACTACGAAATATCGCGATTTCGAGTTTGATAATTTTCATTAGGTTTTTGTTTAATCAAAATACAGTACAGTATTAACAATAAGTGTTTTTATTCACGAACTGAGCTGTCCATGTGGACGTATTCATTATGCAGTGTATATTATACTGTCTACAGCACATTAGCGTACAATATAGAGAATGAAGTTAAATTGAAAAATAATCATAATATGGATATTTAAACACATTTTTGAAAATGGTGGCCGTTCATTTCGATACAGACTTCAGTTCTTTTGTGCATATTATCGCATTATAGACTAGTGTACCTAATTCAAATTAGGCCTACCATTTTCGTCCTTCATACTAGTAACTCATGTTGAAATAATTCTGTACCTACTCTACAAAAGAGTACTTTACGTACTGTAAATTCAGTGTTCACTTCTGCCCGATCCGAAAAGATAAAATTACTCAGACATGCTATCTACTGTCCGTCCAAGTGGTTTTGTCGCAGGGTCGTAGAAAGGGGGGGGGGGAAATCACGTGACAGTTAATTACTTAACGAGATCCTTTTATTTAAGTTATTTTAAACAGTTGTATAATATTACGTAGACATCCAATTCCTAACAGAAATTAATGTTTTCGGGAAAGAACAAAGACAGCCCAGGTACTAGCCTTTACAGAGTGGCGAGCAGAAATGCGTGAGGGAAATCGGGATGCGACGTAGGCAAACGGACGGTAATACCTGTGCGAAAATATGATTCAATATTGAAAGTTCTTTCATCACTGGAAAACGCGAACATATTTCTGAAACGTACTATACTTACTAAGTCAGTACTGCTTACTTTGATTGCATGCGCGGCCTTGGTTCTGTGTGGGGTACGGTTGAAAGTTTACTAGTAAAGGGGGTGGGAGTGAAGTACACTACTGTGTAAAAGTCTTAGGCAGGTAATAAAAATTAAAAAAAAGAACAAAAATATCATGGAAAATAAAGCATTTATTACCAAAGTATTTAGAAAACACAGAAAAAAACAATATCATACACCAAAGTCACTGAGTAGGTGCATGACACTAATATGATGTGTGACCGCCTTTAGCCAACAATATCTCTTTAATTCTCTTGCAATTTCTGGAGAACTGTGACAGGAATATTCCTCCACCTACCACAATGCAGTTGCAGACTTTAGCTGCTTTTTCAACTTCTCTTTGCCCAGATAATCCCAAAGACACTCGATAATATTTATATCTGGACTATGAGGAGGCCAGTCCAACAGCTGAACATCTCCTCTAACTTGTTTTTGCTGCAAGTAGGTCTTCACTATATTTTCTGTGTACTTCGGATCATTGTCCTGTTGAAAGACAAAATCTCTTCCAATTAATCGCAAACCTGACGGCATTGCATGATGAATCAATATTTGTTTGTATTTAACAGCTGTCAGCTTACCTTCAATTCTTATTAAATCACCCACTCCATTAACTCCATATTTGCACACTACCACCCCCGTCTTTCATAGTTGGTTGCAGACATGCCTCCTTTAATCGTTCTCTTTTCCTCCGCCTGACATATTGCCTTCGATGACTTCCGAAGATTTCATATTTTTATTCGTCGCTCCAAAGGACTTGTTTCCAATATTGGCTCCCTATAGTTTGTGTTCTCTTGCGAATGATAATAGCTTTGTCCTATTACCTTTCTGTAAAAAAAGGTTTTTTTGCAGTAACACGTCCATGAAGATCATTTTTGATGAGTGGCCATCATATTGTAGATGCATGTACTGCAGTATTGCAGTTTTCAGAAAGTTCTGCTGCCAGTTGTGCACTTGAAGCTGCTCTATTTCTCAGGGCTGTCACTTTCAGATATTGTTCATCTCTTGCAGTCAATTTCTTGGGCCTGCCAGTCCGTTTTCGATCATCTATTGTCCCTAACTGCAGATTTTTCTTTAGAATCTCCTGTACCGCGCAACGCGATACACCAGTTTGTCGTGTAATACTTGGTTGACAATGACCCTGCTCACTCAAAAAGCAAATTCTGTATCTCATTTCAACGGAAATTTTCACCATAGCTGCTTTTTTTCTTGTTCAACCTGCCAAGAAGAGACTCGGTCTATTACTAACTTCAATGTTGTTCTACTCTTAAAGAAACACATTCATTTCATCTGGTGCACAGCATGGACTACAACTTGTTCTGTTTATATGCAATTTGTAAACACAGCACTAATATACCCGAGCGAGGGTTGTGTGATGGGTCTATAAAGGAATGTGTGTTTCCATGGTTTTACATTAAAATTGGTTTTGATGACGGAGACGAATTCTTGTACTTATTTCACCAGTAAGACTTCATTCTAACTTGGTTTGGACCACTTTCATTCTCAATTCTAGGAACTAGAACACAATATAAACGTATTGCATAGGGTGCCTAAGACTTTTGCACAGTCGTGTACATTCAAAAACTCTGGTAGAATAAAAATTGAAGTAAAAATAAAATGATGTCCCTGTATATATTACAAAACTTAATTCTAATTGTACTGTGGTACAGATTTCAGGGATGATCCGCATCAACAAAACACAGTCGGCGGTTTACATTGCGTTCTGGACACTCTTGCTCTTCTACCTGGACGCTCTTACAACCAACTTCATGAAGCCCCCTCAGTATGACTTCATAATTGTAGGAGGCGGCACTGCAGGGTGTCTTTTGGCGGCCCGACTATCGGAAATACCAGAATGGAACGTCCTACTTCTTGAAGCCGGTGGAGAAGAAACCTTCCTTCACGACATCCCGTTGTTGGCTCCGCTGTTCATACTGTCTCCATCAAGCTGGGGATACATGGCTGAAAGAAACGACACATTTGGTCTTGGACTAAGAGACGGTCGTTTAATTTGGCCCCGCGGGAAGGTTTTGGGTGGTAGCAGTGTGATCAATGCTATGATATATACCCGAGGTAACCGCAGAGACTTCGATTATTGGGAGGAACTAGGAAATACAAACTGGAGTTACGACAAAGTACTGCCTTATTTCCTGAAACATGAAAAAATTAATATCCCTGAACTTTTCAATGACACGAAATACCATTCTAGAGAAGGAAACTTGGAGGTTACATATCCCCCACACAGTACTTTACTCTCAACCGCTTTTGTAAACGCTGGCATTGAGAAAGGTTATGGATACATAGATTACAATGCCGCAGACCAAATAGGGTTTTCGCATATTCAGACAACAACAAAAAACGGCTCCAGATTCAGTTCATATCGTGCATTTCTGGAATCGGTTAAAGATAGGAAGAACCTTCGCATACGTACCAGGAGTTTTGTTACTAAAATTCTTATCGATTCTGATAACAAAACAGCGTATGGTGTTGAATATACTTGGTACTGGTTGCTACCGCTGAGGGCACATGCCAGAAAGGAAGTGATTCTTTCTGGTGGGTCAACAAATTCACCGCAGTTGCTCATGTTGTCTGGAATCGGGCCCAAAGAACATCTACGGAAACTAGATATACCAGTTATTGTAGACTCAAAAGTCGGCCACAATTTACAAGACCACGTTTCCTTACTAAGCCTCTTCTTTACTGTGAATTCCTCAGTTGATATTCGTCTCAGAAAACCCATCCATGTGGTCGGCAGCCTCACAAGATACTTCATGGAAGGTGCAGGCGAATTCACAACTCCGAGTGGATTTGAAGCGATTTCATTTCTTGACGTAGGAAACGACAGTTTCTCTGAAATCGAATTATTTTTCTCAGGACAACTGCTGCCAGCTATTCCTTTGTACCTCAGCAGATTTGGTGTTTTGTCAGACAGTTTTAATAAGTTTTATAAACCTTTAAAATCCTTGCATGGCTTTACAATCTTGCCAATTCTGCTAAGACCCTATAGCGCAGGAAAGCTGGAACTGAAAGACAAACGTTCCCACAGTCACCCTCTTATTTACCCAAATTATTTTTCCGATTCTAGAGACATGGCCATTTTGATCAAGGCAATCAAGATGGCAGTTGGGCTACTGGAAACGCGGTCTTTCAAGAAGTATGGTGCTCAGTTGTATCGTGAACCTTTACCTCCTTGCAAAGGTCATGAATTCCAGTCAGATGAGTACTGGGAATGTGCCATTAGATATACGACTGTCAGTATTCAGCATTCGGTCGGCACTTGCAAGATGGGTCCTGATTATGATCCCGACGCCGTTGTGGATCCCAGGTTGAGAGTTAGGGGGATAGATAGACTCCGAGTTGTTGATGCTTCCATCATGCCTTCCATAACGTCTGGGCACACCATGGCGCCAGTGTACATGATAGCTGAGAAAGCAGCAGATATGATTAAAACTGATTGGACAGAGAATGATTGAATGTACATGGGGTATTTGTGAAACATACCCTAGTGCTTTCTACTGATTTATGTGACAGGAATGAAGGATATTCTTTAAGAAGAACTGTACGTAGATAGATAGATTTATTGATATTAGTTCACAAAAGTACAAAACATAGTAATTTAACAAAAATATCTATATACAAAAGTAGTTATTTTTACTAATAATAAATCTGTAGCCGAAATTTTTCTGGTAATTTTCGATTTTCCAAAAATTATTGGTCCTAACATATATAATTAACCACCCTCAAACCGAAAATCACTTTTTTGAAATTTTTGATTGCATGTCTGTCTGTATGTTTGTTACCTTTTCACGCGATAATAGCTGAACGGATTTCGATGAAAATTGGAATATAAATTAAGTTCGTTGTAACTTAGATTTTAGGCCATATGGCATTCAAAATACATTATTTAAAAGGGGGGTTATAAGGGGGTCTGAATTAAATAAATCGAAATATCTCGCTTATTATTGATTTTTGTGAAAAATGTTATATAAAAAAATTTCTTTAAAAATAATTTGCGATAAGGTTTATTCCATGAAAAATTTTGATAGGACTGATATTTAATGAGATAAATGAGTTTTAACATTAAAATAACTGCCATCTAAGGCCGTATAATGAATAAAAAAACAAATGACTTCGTCTATAAGGGGCCTTGGACAACAACAATCGAAAGCTATGAAAGATAGCCTACAGAGAATGTTTCTGTGTTTGTATGAAGTAATATCGGAAGATAAATTAACCGATTTGTATAATTAATTATTATTTCACCATTGGAAAGTGTAGTTTCTCTAGATGGACATAATGCTATAATGTTATTACAGTATAATATAATATAATATAATATAATATAATATAATATAATATAATATGTAATATTATATAATATAATTTAACTTATTTCAAGGGTTCAGAACCATAGTGGGCCAAGCGCCATTTACTGAATACGTAGAAAACAACAAGGGTTAAAATTAAGTTAATACCATAATTCAATGGAAACATATAGCAAGTAAAATAAAGTATACACATTAAATCTAAATGATGTCAATGTTCATTAAACTATGGTTGTATGTAATACAATTAATAAACATGTTAAAGGAATTGTCATTGCACCAAATGAGTGCTTTCTGGACCAAAATGATCGCATTTTAATTATTTAAATACAATTTAAATTAAGTAACATATTAAACGATTTATCCTTCTATCAAACACGAATATTCCCTGGATCAAACGTCCTATTTTAATTATGTAATTACTTTATATTTATTTCTAACGGGTGCAGCAGAGCGCACGGGTTCGGCTAGTACAATAATAAATATACAATTTCCTAAAGTGATTAATTTATCGCAAATCTCAATAATTCATTGGTTCAAACTTGCACTTACGTCTGGTTTTAGTGCATGTTTAAACCAATCGTAATAACCATTAAGATATATACATCTTGATTACACAACTTTTAACACTGTATCACTTCGGAATATGATATTATAAGACCAATGACGACCAGTTCTGAAGATGACCGAAAAAAGATCGAAACATGTTAACAAGGTACGTTAAAATTTAACACAAGAAAGTTCTTATCATACATATTCTGAAACCATTAAGACTTTAAACCTTATTTATCTGCACCTTTTCACAATTTAATTGTAATTTTTAGGTCTTATTTTACATAATAACTTATTATTTCAAATAGGTGAGCAGATGTCGACATACTGTAAGTCATGAGCCTGAAATAGCTGAATCGGTACATTCCATATGTAGGTTAATCTTTATTTCTTGCAATATTTTCTTGTCAGCAGAATCGTTTGCGTAACTTCTATGAAGACTACCGCATACCTGTTTAAACACAAACTTGACAAGTTGCTTACATAATAAACCTCAATTTAGTTTCATCGTTGTATCGCATGCAATCATTTTCGATTTTTTTCTATTATGATGACTAATAATAGTAATATACGTTACAAGAGCGGTATGTTGACGTTTTCATGGTCGAGGAAAAGATTGAAAAAGCGAAACGTAGTTGAGCTTTTTTAATTTCCGAGAACATGAAAACAAACATACCGCTCGTGTATCGTACATTATTTTGTGTGAAGATCGTTTATTAAATACCTGAAAGACGAATTTCTAATTGGTTGCAATGAAATCTCCATGTTGGTTTCTGTTTAATGACGGCAACTTCGGAAAACCAAAATATCTTTCTTCAACATTGTTGCTATAAAATGTTTTCTGTGTTTACTATACTCCAGCAGGCCGTGATATACGTCTGTCTTTTTTTTCCCCCCAGTCTATAAATGCGAACTTAAAACAAACGGTAAGGTTATGTAATGATTTATTTTTCATTTTAATATTTTAACAATATTATTTATATAACATATTGCAGTAATAACATCGGCATCTGGAATCTTGTTGATTTTTTCACGGCTTCTTTAATGTTACTTGTATCAGGAATGCAATACGTTTCGTGGAGTAGTAGACGTTACTTAATTTTTGCAAATATTTAAAAACTATAATTAACATTGCAATTTAGGTGAAATTGCAGTGGTAAGTTTCCAATTTATAATTATTACTATGTTAAACGTCTCTAAAAATAATATGTTAAAAGCCTAAGCAGTAAAATGAATATGGCGCTTAAGCGGTAAGAAGAGGGAAATTGTTATGTGTGTTACGTTGGGAATACTGAATGTGGTATTTCACACTTACCGCGTATTGGTTCTGTGCGGAAAACGAGCAAATACGCACGATCTCGCACAAATTTATTATAAATTCATTCTTATTGAAATTCAAATATAGTTGTTAACCAATTTATAAAGTCAAATTATCTTCTGAACCTTTACTAATTAATATAGTTATCGGAATACATTAATAACTTCATTAATTCTCTATTTTCAATTTTTTTTTATTATTTTAAAACCTTGACGTTATTCTATCTTATTTTCAGAACCTGTGTTCTTTTCTTATTTAGTTAATAATACGTTTTTCTAATTTTAGGAAAATTTAATCTTTGTTGATGCCTATCTCTTAGTAGGTAGTTTCGTTCAGTATCTATAGCCTTGATTGAATTTACTTTATTTCTGTTACAATTTCTATTTGTCATTTTACCTCTTATTAACTGTTCGTCACCTGCTTCTACTTCATCAGTTGGTATCGCACAGCTCCTCCATATTGTAGCACTTCCTCTCGAGCACCCCGGACTACCAACGCCAGTGTACATGATAGCTGAGAAAGCAGCAGATATGATTAAAACTGACTGGACAGAGAATGATTGAATGTATATGGGGTATTTGTGCAACAAACGCTTGTGCTTTCTATTGATTTATGTGACAGGAATGAAGAATATACTTTAAGAAAAACTGGATCACCAGTATTACAGATTTATGATGTTCCGAGTGTGTATCAGTGAATATCATCAACACCACACCACCACCACATATCGATGTAGATCTGAGGTCCGTTTACCATCTATAGAGCGTTTCATGTCATGTGCTATACATTTCATGAACTAATACAGGATCTAGAAATAATATAGGAAGTGTTACAAATATGAAATAGTGTGATATACGACTTGAAGATTTGTTCTATTCTAGCGGAAGCCTTCCAAATTACTACGCCCTAATAGGCCTACTCTCTTTAGCGGGAAATTGTTAGTTTGCAGTAAGAAGTTGAACTGTTGAAACGTTTTCGATGAAAGTGAAAATTTTGACACAAAGTTCTTTCCTCCAATATACATTGTTATTCCTTAATGTTAGAAATACAGGGACATCATTTTATTTTACTAACATTTCTAATATTAACCCGGCTATACCTTTGGATCAACGATTAAGAACCGGAAACACCGTTTGCTACCTCCTTCCACGACTGGAGTTCGATGATACTGGCGTAATATACAAACTAATCACTTTACTAGGTATAGGAGGGAAGAAAAGTAGTTCATCCATTTACGTAAACTAGGAAATATCGCGATTTTGAGTTTGATAATTTTCATTAGGTTTTTGTTTAATCAAAATACAGTACAGTATTAACAATGAGTGTTTTTACTCACGAACTGAGCTGTCCATGCGGACGTATTCATTATGCAGTGTATATTATACTGTCTATAACACATTAGCGTACACTATAGAGAATGAAGTTAAATTGAAAAATAATCATAATATAGATATTTAAACACATGTTTGAAAATGATGGCTGTTCATTTCGATACAGGATTCAGTTCTAATGTCATATTATCGCACTATAGACTATAGTACGTAATTCCAATTACCAGGTTCGTACTTCGTAACAGTAACTCATGTTGAAATAATTCTGCACCTACTCTATAAAAGAGACCTTACTTATTGTAAATTCAATCTTCACTTCTGCCCGATCCGAAGAGATAAAATTACTCAGACATGCTCTCTACTGTCCGTCCAAGTGGTTACGTCGCAGCGTCGTAGAAAGGGAGGAAATCACGTGACAGTTAATTACTTAACGAGGCCCTTTTATTTAAGTTCTTTTAAACAATTGTATAGGTATAATATTACGTAGACCTCCAATTCCAAACAGAAATTAATGTTCCCAGAAAAGAGCTAAGACAGCCCAGCCACTAGCATTTACAGAGAGGCGAATAGAAGCAGGTGGGGGAAACCGGGATGAGACGTAGGCAAATGGAAAATGATGCAATTTTGAAACTCTTTCGTCACTAGAAAACGCGAACATATTTTTGGAACGTACTGTTTACTATGACCGTAAGGCTACTATGACTGTATATGCTGTCCTGGATCTGTGTGGAGGACGGTTGAACTTCATTAGTAGAAGGGGTGGGAGTGAAATACATTCAAAAACTCAGGTACAATAAAATTGAAGTAAAAATAAAATGATGTCCCTATATTAATGATATACATTTTTAAAGGGACATAATCTACGTTTATAGCAATATATGTTTAACTGATTTCGTTTTTATATTATATATTTTGAGGTTATGGTTTACAACATCAGTGTGTCACAAATATGAAATACTAGAATTATTAGTATTCCGTCTTCATACCTTGGTTTTCTGTTTCGGTACTAGTGTTGCCACCTGTAGGAGGAGGTAAAGCCTCGCCTTTTAACAAACTTAGAAAACAGTGAAATGAAAAGGCAATGCAAGAAGCCAAAAAAGAAGTTCGAGAAAAGACATGAGAGACGATTCATCTGGATTCAGTATTACGGTTGGGAAAACACCTTCTAATGAAGATTCTGAATGCTTGTTCTTTGGGTTTCTTAGTAGAGGCCATTTTGACTTTGCAATTTTGTTAATCTTGTAACTTGTTTATTCAATATTTGTAACTCTATTTTTATGAAAGACATATGTTATATTTTGAGGGAATTAAGTTTTCCAAACATCTTATAACATCTTACGAACTTCTAAGTCCGGTGTACCATTCAGCAATAAACAGGACGATATTTTACGTTCAGTATTCAGAACATGTAGTTTCCAAAACAAAAAAAAAATGGTACCAATGGCCTACTGATTTGGTAACATTTATTTCATAAAAACTCTCCACCCACCCATCTTACTCACAATCAATTCATGATTGCATATCAGCAAATAAGATAGGTAGTGGCTATTCAGAAGGAAAGAAATCCTAAGCGTTTGGAAGTTAACTGATAGAAGAGTTTGTGTGAATTCTTCAGTTCTAATGGGGTAAATATCAGTTATGCCATTCTTACATAAGAGCAGAAAAACGATATTTCATACAGAAGCACTAAAAACCCCACAGAAAATGTAGTATTTCTCAAGCAGACTCAAAACAGACCTTTTTTTTCTCTTCAAATTTATTTGCTGCTACAAAGTCACTGTTCTATAAGGACTTGTCTAACATGATGTTCTTAGCTAGTATTTCGTTTGAAAACGTCGAAAACCGTTATTTTAAGAAAAGTACACTCAAAGAAAATTTCCTTATAATAATAATAATAAATAATAGTACTGTATATATTTTACCTGGCAGAGTTAAGGCCATACGGCCTTCTCTAACATTCAACCAGGAGTAGCCTAAAACTGCGTTACAAAAAACACTATAGATTTACAAAGTAAAGTACACTACAATTTTACACTCAAAACTGAAGTAGATAATCATAATATAATGTAAACAAGTCAGTAGAAATCAGACATACTATACAGGGTGATTCATTATTACGTGTAAATACTTTGTGTGTGTGTTGTAGAGGTTCTATATAACTTTTTCCCAAAATCTTTAATTCCAGAGTTCCAGTAGATGGCACCTACGTCGTAGTAACTGCATAGGCATTACTGTTCTCCCACACATTTGGTGTGGTATTGTTGGGAGTCAGTTACTCGGACCTCGAGCCCTACCTCTAAGGTAGACTGGGAAAATCTACCGCGCATTCTTGGAACGCGAATTGCATGGTCTGCTACATATCCCTTTTCCAACGCGAGCGAACTTATGGTTTATGCACAATGGTGCTCCTGTGCATTACTGCCGCAACGTAAGGGCGTATCTCAATGCTGCGTATCCAGGTCAATGGATAGGCCGCGCAGGGCCAACTCCTTGGCCAGCCAGATCACCGGACATGAACCCTCTGGACTTCAAGTTGAGTGACAGCACTTTGAACATGCATTACACTAAGAATTGTGCAAATGTGTAAAGTCTAGAAGAAATTGCTTTACATTCTTTACTGTGTTTGGTTTTAGTTCACAGAACTTGCATAAGTGGACTGCTGAGGATATGGATTTAGTGACTTTGGTTGTTTTTGTATTGAAATTCAAATGCACTGTACGAAAGTGATAATTAGTTTACATTTGGTGTCTTATCCTTTCTTTGTTTGGGAGCGTAAGTTCCACGTAAAATGGCGTTAACTCTGGAATTGAAGGTTTTGAGAAAAAGTTGTATAGAACTTTTTAGTCTTAGTTTCACCTCTACATTACACACACACAAAGTATTTACAAGTAATAATGAATAATTCTGTGTAACATAGAGAGAAAGAAAAATGCGTAATAAAATGTGAACAGTAGGTCAAATTAAATGAGACATACAAAGTATAAAAATATAAATAATAATATTTATAATGATAATAATAATAATAGTGGTGGTGGTGGTAGCAGGAGCAAGAGTAGTAGTAGTAGCAGTAGCAGTAGCAGTAGCAGTAGCAGTAGCAGTAGTTATAACTTTATATTCAGTAACTTGTTTAAAAAATCTACCTTTGTTCGATTATCTAACCGCCATAAATGTTCATAAAATATTGTAAAATGCTACGCGTTGTACGAAAGTCAACTATGAAAAGTATTAATTGGCGATTTTTACCGAACGTTGCTCCGCGATTGTAGACCTACAAAATGAATCGATGATTCCAGGAAGGACTTAAGTCCAGAAAACCTGCTTTTGAGAAAAGTGCAAAAAAATGTTCAGCATTTTCTGTGTCACATTAAAATAACTTAGTTGTTATTTCTTTACACGTATACATATATGCTCACTGATTAGACATTAAATAAAAACAAATTTCACTTGTAGTTTGTGTTTTATTAATTTCTTAAACTGTTGGAGTTAAGTCTTTTCTGCATGCAATCAACAGATATTAACAGTTTTAATTATGTTAGCATATGGCATATCCAATAAAAAGTATATTGAAGTATGTTCTTTAACGTTAAATCTATTTTTAACATAATTAATTTAAGACACGTGTTCTTTAACATTAATGGTCACTTTTCTTCCCAACACAGTAAATAAAAGTTCTTTTTTTCAATATTGACGCCAACTTTATCTCAAAATGGATGCAAACATTAAATTCCAATACCAACTGTTATCTCGAATAATTTGAACACAAAGAGTTTGACACAGAAATGTCCAATGTTCAGTATTGTCAAGTATATTCAAGGAAGTGTTCTACAACAAGATAAATCACTTTTAACATAATTAATTCAATACATGTGTTCTTTAACATTAATGGTCAATTTTCTTCCCAACACAGTGAATAATAGTACATTATGCAACGAGCCTATAATGAAGGTAATTAAGAAGCGAGTATGGATATTTATGAAACTCGCTTGCGCTCGTTTCATAATTTTCATACGAGTTTCTTAATTACCATTATAGGCGAGTTTCATACGACTTTTTATGCTCGACCATATTTCTAACTTGATATTAATTTTCTTTGTATCTGATTTTGACCAATGTCCCATATGTTGTGAGATGTGCGCAGACGCGAAAGTATTGATTTTTTTCCGAGGAACAGATGTTCACATTGCTAGGCCATAAGAACCTACAGAGATAACATTGAAATTAAATTAGACATTGAAAAAAGGGATGACAAATTGAATTTATTTGAATATTATTTACAATTAACGCAAATTATTATAGTAACAGAACATAACTTCTGCGACAGTATTTGATTTCCAGCCTCCGTGACTTTTCCCTAATTCTCTTTCGATTGCATGTCCGAGAATAATCGATACTTGCGGTTTTATAACGGTAGAAAGCTGACCTGTCATTCGCTGAACAGTTGTAACCTGAGTCGTCACTGGCTGAAAGACCTGACCTTTAATGAGTAGGTGCACTTTAATGACATGCATTAAAGGTCTGCTACCAGGTGTATAATTACTACAGTTCGGCATGGTCGAGCATAAAAGTTATTTTTTTCAATATTGACGCCAACTTCATCTCAAAATGAATGCAAACATTAAATACTAATACCAACTTTTATCCCGAATAAAATGAACACAAAGAGTTTGACACAGGAATGTCCTATGTTCAGTACTGTCAAGTATATTCAAGGAAGTGTTCTACAAGATAAATCACTTTTAACATAATTAATTCAAGACACGTCTTCTTTAACATTAATGGTCACTTTTCTTCCCAACACAGTGAATAAAAGTTCTTTTTTTTCAATATTGACGCCAACTTTATCTCAAAATGGATGCAAACATTAAATTCCAGTACCAACTGTTATCTCGAATAATTTGAACACAAAGAGTTTGACACAGGAATGTCCAATGTTCAGTATTATCAAGTATATTCAAGGAAGTGTTCTACAACAACAAAAATCACTTTTAACATAATTAATTCAATACACGTGTTCTTTAACATTAATGGTCACTTTTCTTCCCAACACAGTAAATAATTTTTTTTTTTTTTTTCAATATTGACGACAACTTTATGTCGAAATGCATGCAAACATTAAATTCCAATACCAAATTTTATCTCCAATAAAATGAACACAAAGAGTTTGACACAGGAATGTCCAATGTTCAGTACTGTCAAGTATATTCAAGGAAGTGTTCTACAACAAGATAAATCACTTTTAACATAATTAATTCAAGACACGTCTTCTTTAACATTAATGGTCACTTTTCTTCCCAACACAGTGAATAAAAGTTCTTTTTTTCAATATTGACGCCAACTTTATCTCAAAATGGATGCAAACATTAAATTCCAATACCAAATTTTATCTCGAATAAAATGAACACAAAGAGTTTGACACAGGAATGTCCAATGTTCAGTATTGTCAAGTATATTCAAGGAAGTGTTCTACAACAAGAAAAATCACTTTTAACATAATTAATTCAATACACGTGTTCTTTAACATTAATGGTCACTTTTCTTCCCAGCACAGTAAATAAAAGTTTTTTTTTTTTTTTTTCAATATTGACGCCAAATTTATCTCAAAATGGATGCAAACATTAAATTCCAATACCAACTTTTATATCGAATAAAATGAACACAAAGAGTTTGACATAGGAATGTCCAATGTTTAGTACTGTCAATATATTCAAGGAAGTGTTCTACAACAAGATAAATCACTTTTAACATAATTAATTCAAAACACGTGTTCTTTAACATTAATGGTCACTTTTCTTCCCAACACAGTAAATAAAAGTTCTTTTTTCAATATTGACGCCAATTTTATCTCAAAATGAATGCAAACATTAAATGCTAATACCAACTTTTATCTCGAATAAAATGAACACAAAGAATTTGACACAGGAATGTCCAATGTTCAGTATTGTCAAGTACATTCAAGGAAGAGTTCTACAACAAGATAAATCACTTATAATATCGTCACCTGAATGCAAGAACTAGGTAACTTGATTTTTTATATTTTGTGACATTGCCTATTTACTCATTTATTGCACTAAGGAATATGTCTCGTTTTCTTTTACCTGTTTGTTATATTGGAAAATAGATGTCGCTGACATCGTTCGATCAGTTGCTAGTTCTTGCATTACATTTTGTGTGATTTTTGCTATGCTATAAAAGAGGTAACTAAAAAACGCAAATTTCGAGTTACCTAGTTCTTGCATTCACCTGACGATATGTCCTCAATCTTAACACTTTTAAGCGAAAAGAACAGCGGGACTTTATAAACATGATTTACTCGCAGCACTTGTTCATTCCACTGTTGGCCACTGAAGGATATACAGATGGATTAGAAATTCTTCTTTTACAATTTTATTATTCACTACCACTTCTTCGTTGGTACCACTACTACTTTCCATTTTTGCACTTGTACACTGATTAACTACTGAAATAGAATGAAAAGTTGAATAACAAAAATACCAACAATGAAACTGAATATTAATTCTAAGAAATTAATTGGTTTATAATTTTATACCATAGGTATAGATGTTTGCGAACATTTGACTGGGTATTCCTAAACTATGAATGACATTGTAAGTTGTTTATCGAATACCCTGTACTGAACTGTCATCCGCTCGGCAGTAGACCTATGGACAATGAGCTTGAACTCAGCTGACATTTATGTACTGTACGTCTATGCAGAGTACTGTCTGCTCAACACGTTGCTTCGTCTCTCACGCCAGAATATTAACACATTTAAGCATAGATTACTATTAAATTTCACCTAAACGTAATAGAACACACAAATACTTGTTTAAATTAATATTAACTCTTTGCTAGATATATCTACTGATGTAATTGTTTTAGTATTTTTACAAACGATATGAGCAGTATACTTAGTTACTTACTGGCTTTTAAGGAACCCGGAGGTTCATTGCCGCCCTCTCATAAGCCCGCCTGAGCAAGATTAATCCAGTCTCTATCATAATATCCCACCTCCCACAAATCCATTTTAATATTATCTTCCCACTCTATATGTATTTCTGGATTCGTCAATACGTGCTACATGTCCTGCCCATCTCAAACGTCTGGATTTAATGTTCCTAATTATGTCCGGTGAAGAATACAATGCGTGCAGTTCTGTGTTGTGTAACTTTCTCCATTTTCCTGTAACTTCATTCCTCTTAGCCCCAAATATTTTCCTGAGAACCTTATTCTAAAACACCCTTAACCTGTGTTTCTCTCTCAGAGTGAGAGTCCAAGTTTCACAACCATAAAGAACAACCGGTAATATAACTGTTTTATAAATTCTAACTTTCAGACTTTTTGACAGCAGACTGGATGATAAAAGCTTCTCAACCCAATAATAACAGGCATTTCCCATATTTATTCTGTGTTTAATTTCCTCCCGAGCATCATTTATATTTGTTACTGTTGCTCCAAGATATTTGAATTTTTCCACCTCTGCGAAGGATAAATCTCCAATTTTTATGTTTCATTTCGTACAATATTCTGGTCACGAGACATAATCATATACTTTGTCTTTTCGGGATTTACTTCCAAACCGATCGCTTTACTTGCTTCAAGTAAAATTTCCGTATTTTCCCTAATCGTTTGTGTATTTTCTCCTAACATATTCACGTCATCCGCATAGACAAGAAGCAGTTTCAGATAATAGCTACCAGTCCTACCATCATATCCCACCTCCCTCAAATCCATTTTAATATTATCTTCCCATCTACGTCTCGGCCTCCCTAAAGGTCTTTTTACCTCCGGCCTCCCAACTAACACTCTATATGCATTTCTGGATTCGCCCATGCGTGCTACATGCCCTGCCCATCTCAAACGTCAGGATTTAATGTTCCTAATTATGTCAGGTGAAGAATACAATGCGTGCAGTTCTGTGTTGTGTAACTTCCTCCATTCTCCTGTAACTTCATCCCTCCTAGCCCCAAATATTTTCCTAACCACCTTATTCTCAAACACCCTTAACCTATGTTCCTCTCTCAAAGTGAGAGTCCAAGTTTCACAACCATAAAGAACAACCGGTAAATAACTGTTTTATAAATTCTAACTATCAGATTTTTTGACAGCAGACTGGATGATAAAAACTTCTCAACCGAATAATAACACGCATTTCCCATATTTTTTCTATGTTTAATTTCCTCCCGAGTATCAATGAGCAGTATAACTTAATTAAGATAAAAACAAATATATTTTCTATGAAAACTATTAAGTTTTGACCCTATGTTGTATGGACATTATTTGATCCTGTAAACCAGTGAACGCCAAAAGCTGTGTCGCGACACATGCCCTTGCCTCCACTTAAGCGTAACCATGACATCATACCCCCACACTCTGTCTACAGCCTTCACTTCGATATAAGTCTAGACATTTATCAGCAGCGGACGTATGCATGTAATGTTACAAGTGTGTAGGATAATATGTTTCGATGTCTTTTAGAAAACAGAGAACAGATAATATGTAAAAACTTAATTCTAAGGAACATGGGAGGAAAAGTATTTCTTTTGTGCAGATGGCAAAAATATGAGATACTTAATTTGTTGTAACATTTTAAATGAAGTATAAAAGAATAATGTACGTTGTCATTATTATTCTTGTTATGAAGACTACCACGCCCTTACCTGTAAATTGAATATTTCATTAATAAACGAACAATAAAAAGTATCGGCTTCTATGTGTTAATCGGGGTAAAATACTTCGACTTTTTTTTCGACGTATGTAGTGTAATTTGAATATTTCATTAATAAACAAACAATAAAAATTTTCGGCTTTTTCAAATAACTGATGATGTAAAGTACACGTTCTTTTTATGGTACCGTAAAGTGGGGTTACTTTGAACACAGAGGAAAATTTGAACATTTTTTTCAGAAAATCATATTTAGGTTTCTACATGCTGCACTTGTTATACAGGGTGCGTCAGAAAGAACGGATGGATTTCACATGGCAAGAAAATTGTAAAGATTCATCAAATCAAAAATTTATTGTTATCAACATATTCACCAATACATGCAGTTTATTTATGTAAAACAACATTATCCATATGATGTACTTGGCTTTCAATACAGGCATCGAGGCGTTTTCTGATGTTCGCCATCACTTTCACAGTCATAGTTGGTGCAATTGCCACGATTTCTTCACGAATCGCTGTCTTCAGTTCGTCCAGTGTATGTGATCGATGTTTACAAACTTACGCCTTCAAATGGTCCCAAAGAAAGAAGTCGCAGGGCGCGAGATCTTACCGTAGCCTCGGACAATCTCAGTGCAATAGAATTTCGTCCAGGTGATTTCTTCTTTAATGTTGAACCTGTGATACGAAATGAAGCCTCCCACCGCAAAATTGTATTCCGAGTTGGAATCCTAGCGTGACATCCGATGTCGAAATGAGTCCTGAGTGGCGATCACAGACTCTTCATTTTTCAAAAATGTCTCTACGATGAAAGCACGTTGTACACCAGACCAACACCATGTTCTCAACTGAAACTGCATTCTCTGGCTGACCCAACAGTCGTGGTCCCCCTCACTATATCTCTCTCCTCGTTGCGTATCGATAGTTTGAAATCCATCCGTTCTTTCTGACGCACCCTTTAGATGAAGGCAAATTATTATAAAATCATTCTCATACCAAATTTACCTCCATCTGTAACAAGAGCAGCATGTAGAAACCTAAATATGATTTTCTAAAAAAAAATGTTCAAAGTTTCCTCTGTGTTCAAAGTAACCCCAGTTTACGGTAAATAAGAAAATGTATTTTATTTTATTAATAATACAAAAATAATGAATAGGAGGATAAAAGTTAACACGGAAAAAGTGTGTGTAGTTAATAAGTAGAAGAATGTTGTTTTTGTTTTTTGGCCACAGTCCGTCTCTGCATTACCTGAGGAGATACCCACTTCACCCCTCTCCCTGCGATAGTGGTGTGCGGGTTGCATTTCTATTACGTCACAATTCCGTAGTCTTTGGCAGCCACTGCTGTAGACCGTCCCCGACGACTGTGAAAAGGACAGCACTTCTAGCCCTTACAGCCTGTATATTAGCATAAAGTCTGATTTTAATCACGAGTTCTGTCAGAAGACGACGCGAGTCACACGAATTAACATTACTGCTATACTCGTACGGTGGAAACTGTCAAATGTTTTCAAGTTCAGGCTGAACTACAGTAAACATAGCAATGTTAGCGTGCGGACAGATTGCAGGCCCTTCCGATTCTGAAAGCCGGCGCATGTTTTATCTGCTTGACTGTGGCTGTTGGTAGTCAGGATGGAGACGGTTACTGAGTCTGACGCAATCATGGAGTTGTCTGCTGATGAAGCAGCGTGCTTAATAACTGGTAAGAAAATGTTGGATTAAATTTTAAACCGGACAATATTGCAGTCTGTAGAATTAATCAGTTGAGATGTGAATTTGGTAAATAACATCATCTCATTCCACAGTTCAATTATAGTGCCCAGTTTTTGTATTTTATAATGAATTGACATGTTTCACTGTATTAAAAAAATGAACACCGTATGTTCAAAAATAGGTGCAACATTAATCAAATGAAGATTTTTCTACAGAAGAATGTCTCGTAGTAACCATTAGGTAAGACTACTTTTTAGTAAGATTAATTCTTAGAAGATAAGTCGCATTTATATTTAATTAATTTAAGAAAATTTTACTCTGAGTGAAATTACTGTTTTTTTTTTACTAAAGAAGACATAAATAGAGGGTAGCTGTGAATATATTGAATAAGCAGTCGCGGACAGCCGATGAGGGGCGGTCCTCCAGCTTGGGAGTTGGGCGAAGGGCTAACAACCCATCATCGTAAAAAAACAGCTTGTTACGAATCCTTCAAATAAGCCTCGGAATGGGACTGAATGTTCTGGCACGACCACAGCAAAGGAATAAGGTTTTGAGATTTGGTACTTGGAATGTTACAAGTCTTTATAGAACAGGAGGGGTAACATTAGTAGCAAAAGAACTAGCTAGATATAGAATAGACTTTGTGGGAGTACAGGAGGTTAGGTTAGACAGGAACTGCATAACACAAATAGGAGATTATTTGTTCTATTATGGGGAAGGAAACGATAATCACCAATTAGGAACAGGATTCTTTATTCATAAAAGAATAAAATCGGCACAAAAAATGACGAATTTATCAGTGATAGGTTATTGTATTTAGTACTTAAGGGTAGATGGTGCGATATCGTAGTTATAAATGCTCATGCCCCTACAGAAGAGAGAGACGACCATATAAAGGATAGCTTCTATGAGGAATTGGAACAGACTTTTGATCAGTTACCTAGATATCACATGAAAAACTTAGAAATATATTTGGGGATAAAAGGGATGAAGTTACAGGAGAATGGAGAAAGTTACACAACACAGAACTGCACGCATTGTATTCTTCACCTGACATAATTAGGAACATTAAATCCAGACGTTTGAGATGGGCAGGGCATGTAACACGTAAGGGCGAATCCAGAAATGCATATAGAGTGTTAGTTGGGAGGCCGGAAGGAAAAAGACCTTTAGGAAGGCCGAGACGTAGATGGGAAAATAATATTAAAATGGATTTGAGGGAGGTGGGATATGATGATAGAGAATGGATTAATCTTGCTCAGGATAGGGACCAGTGGCGGGCTTATGTGAGGGCGGCAATGAACCTCCGGGTTCCTTAAAAGCCAGTAAGTATGTAAGTAAGTAAGTAAAGAAGACACAGTATTCTAACATGTCTTGCAATCTTAAGGGTCAAGTTAATTCAACATATTTTACTTCAGGTTAGTGTTGATATTTGTGATGGGAATACAGCTTTCAGTGTTATCATGAAAACTATTTTACAAAGGTACCAAGATAAACAGTAAAGATATTAAAAATTTCTACAAAAATACGAAAATAATTATTTACGTGTGTTTTTATTTTGACATTGTAATATTTTTAAATGCTCAGAAGAACATTTTTATGAGTAAATAAGACGTGAAGCAGGAATAGAAAATCTGTATTTTGATTACACGTTTTTAACACTTTGTACCACTTAGGAATATGTATGATTAATTATTTATTTAATCTTATGGAGTTAAGGCCATAAGGCCTTCTCTATCACACTACCAAAATACAAATAGGCATATACAAAACAAAGGCAGGAAGGAAAAGTAAGTAAGAAATGGAAATAAAATTATAAATACAAAATACATACAGTAAATGCAAAAATGCATAAAGCGAGAAGTAAAAAAGTACAAGTAGAAAGACAAGATCACACTGGGCACAAAAAGTACTAATGCAACATATTGACTGCCTAATATATTAGTGATTAAAGAAAATGACTAAATATCTAAAAAAATATATAACAAATATGAAGAGAAACAAAACAGTTCGTAAGTAGATGTAGAAGTGTGAAGGACTTTTAAAAGGAGAACAAGGAAATGTAATTTTCTACGTTCATTAAGCCGTAGCCAATTTAGAGTTTTGAAGGATGGGGTAATGTGGTCACCGCGACGGGCAGACAAAGGGAACATAAGAATTATGAACACATTGTAATCTTTGCGATTGGTTCACATTGAGGTCAGGCAGTAGAAAGTCACAATAATCAAACTGGGGCATTGCTAGTGTTTCCACTAGTATTCTTTTAGTGATAGCAGGAGAAATTTTCGAATGCTGTTTAAGAAATTTTGGTATGGAAAGCACATTTTTTATGTAATATGAGTTACATACTTGAGTGTTCCAGTTCAATATGGTTGTAAAACAATTTTCATGTGTTAAAATAAAATAAATTTGTAAATTACCTAGTTGACTGGTTTCGACTTCGTATCACCCATCTTCAAAACTAGTGAGGTCCTTGTTTCTTACAGTTTCTTCAGTAGTTTTGCCGGAGAGTGCGTTTGTGTTTGGTAGTGTGAAGTCAAATAGAGTGTCTGTTCTGAAATTCAGTTGTATATTGAGAATGTGTTGTGGGTGTGTTTTGTGTGTATATTTCGTACTCTTCTAGTGTCCTTAATTTCTGGCTTTTCGGTGCCACTTTGTGATCATGGAAATTTTTTTATTTAAATGAATGTTTGTATAAGAGGAATTACCTCTTTGTAGGGAGTGCATTTAGACAAATTAATAACTTTTCTCCTACCTAACAGACTTCCATGAAATTCTGTACAGAAGTTACAGGTAGCATACATATGTAATCAAAGTTTCTAACACAAAAATACATGCTATCTGTAACTTCTGTACAAAGTTTCATAAAAATCTGTTAAATAGAATAGAAGTTATGTTACTGATTTTATTTTGTGTAAATGCAATCTATATAAAGAGATAGTTCCTATTATATAGACGTAACAATATTTATACACAAAAAATATACTCTACCTGTAAATTTTTGTACAATATTTCATAAATATCTGTTAGATAGGAGTGAAATCATTAATTTTATCTAAATGCATCCACTATAAAAGGAAAGTTTATCTCATACAAACATAATCAGAGTTTGTGCACAAGAATATGTGTTATTACCAGGCTTCGAGACTTGGGACCCGATACAATAAGTTTACTGTGCATGTACTATAGTTTGTTGACTCGCTGCAGGTAGTGAAAGGTAGAGATGTGTTGAGGTAACAACGTTGCTATTTAGAATAGAGTACGGTAGTATGGGGAACACATATATACATTCTGAAAGTAAATATACATTACACAATGACAATGTCAAAAGAATGTGAAAAGCATTTATTCTCCTGTCTTTTATAAGCATTTGTGTTTAATTATACATAGTGTTAATGATGGAAATAAACATGTAGCAATTTTAATTTCTTCATTTATCCTATTGGTCGTCTTTAGGAAGTGCAGTTACAGTACCGAATTGCAATGCACTACAAGATACATTTTCAGTGTCTCAAACGTAAATCTTTTTCGGTTATCTGCCAAACACAGTTTGTACTGTTAAAAGCTGCGCTCTACGTCGCATGACGTGAGAGGAGCAAAACGAAGAAACCTAACATCATTGCAGTCTCTAAGAGACAGTCCTTCATTCTCGGGTGACTCTATGTCCACTAATTTGCTGTTTATGTTACACAATGTTCCATATCCGTTATTTTTACATAAAATTGATTTCCACTTCTGTTTTACACGTTCAGTAACCGGTGTACTTGGTGTCTCATTAATTCTCTGTGTCATTTGCTCAACTAATTTGGAGGCTTCCGGCATCTCTTGCTCTGACTTTTCTAATCGTGTAATAGTTTCAGACACAGTTTGAAAATAAGTTTGTATGAAAACCAAATTATTCGTCAGAACCTTCAAATCCAAAGCGTTCTCCTTTGCGTATTTGTTGGCATCATTCTGCAGTACCCCACCCACTGTACGCTTTACCACTATACTCAGTACGCCGTTATGCGGATTTCCCACTGAACTGCTTTATCGGGTCCGAAGTCTCGAATCCTGGTTAATACCTGTCACGCTTGCACAAAGTTTCGTGAAAATCTGTTGGATAGAAGAAAAGTTAATAATTTGGATTAAAATCGCCCGGGTAGTTCGTCTTACACAAACGTAATCAAAGTTAGTATACAAAAATATATGCTACCTGTAACGCCTGTAAAAAAGTTCTATAAAAATGAAGGACGCGGCATATCATCTTCCCTAATTTAAATTTTAAATAAAAAACAGATGGATCAAAATGAGGAAACTTTATTAATATGAATGGTATCTTAACAGTGAGAATTTTTCATTTTTTAATAACGTGTCTCTCAAGTGGTGTCCTTCACTATCAATGCAATGTTGAATGCGACTTCGGAAATTCTGAATCACTCTAACTAGCATTTCTTGAAGAATAACAGCAATTTCCTTCCTGTATTGCATTTCTTAGGTCTGGCAAAGTCCTCGGTCGAGATGTTTGAACACCTCAGCCTTAAGATGCCCTCATAGAAAAAAATCGCAGGGTGCAAGGTCTGGTGATAGTGCTGGCCAGGGGACGTCGCCACGTGAAGAAATTAAGCGTCCGGGATACATCTGAGCAGCGACAAAGGAATTACCACTTACCAGAAACGATACCACAGCGTAAGCATGTGATTTTCCCGTCCACGGCATAGTTCGAATTCCTTACAGATTACAATTTGCACTAATTGAATGTCAATTCCCTGTATTCATTGTCCTATTCAATTCTTGTTGTTTTGCGCATGTCATTTGATATCGCTATGGCAACGCATGTAAACCTAAATTTCCCACTGTTTAGATACAATTCATATTAATATAGTTTCCTTATTTTGATCCATCTGTTTTTTATTTAAACTTTAAATTAGGGAGGATGTTTTGCCGCAATCTTTATGTTATAAGAGAGAAACTATTCAGTTTGCCCAGCTAGATTTGCGTTCTGACCCACTATGCGCCATCTTGGAAGCATCATTTTCATTACAACTCTGTAATCTGACTTTCAAGTACATTTGTCATTTCTGCTCTTTTATTAATTCTCTAGCATGAGTCCAGTAGGTTAAATGGATTTACTATAAACTACATCTCACCAATTTTATTATGTTTCCTTCCAGTATTCTTGAATCATATCAGCTGCTTTCTCCGCAATCATATACACTGGAGCCAGAGTGTGACCTGATACAATCACGGGCATTATAGAGGCGTCCACCACCCTAAGATTCTGAATTCCTCGTACTCGTAATCTCGGGTCCACGACGGCCTCCGGATCCGAATCAGGACCCATTTTGCACGTCCCCGTCGAATGAAGTACTGTTATAGTCATTTCTCTCGCACAACATTCCCAGTACGCATCAGAGCCAAACTCGTGACTTTCACACTGTGGTAATAGTTCTGAATATAATTCCGTGTCATGCTTTTGAAATGGTAAAGTTTTAGTGAATTCAAGTGCCAACTTTACGCCAGATATCAACGTTTCCATGTCCCTAGAATCTGAGAAAAATCTAGGATAAATCAATGGTTTGCTGTTTGGGTCTCCGTTCTTGAGCATCACTCTTCCAGTACTGTATGGTCTCAGAAGTATGGGGAAAATTGTGAAACCATTCCTCGATTTTAAAGGTTTGAAAAATTCATTCAAACTTCTTGACAGTATTCCAAATGAGCTCAAGTAAAAGGGAATGGTAGGAAGGAGTAAGCCAAAGAATAACTCAATTTCCGGATAACCATCAGGGATACCAACATCAAGAAAAGATAAAGCTTCAAATCCTGTTGGAACTGTAAATTTACCATTCCTTTTACTGTAATATTGTAGAAGATTCTTCAACATATCAGGAATATTGTTTATTTGAAGATCAACGGACTCGTTGACAGTGAAATATAGATTTATGAAAGTTGTTTGGTCTTGAAGATTATATCCTACTTTTGAGTCTTGGATTACAGTGATGTCATTGTCTTCAAGATGCTCTTTGGGCCCGATGCCAGACAACATAAGCAACTTTGGAGAATTTATCACTCCGGCAGATACTATTACTTCTTTACTAGCGTATGCTTCCATTGCAAACAAACCAAATAAGTTGAATTGTACACCGTACGTTTCTTTGGTATCTGTATCTATTATTATTTTGGTAGCAAAACTTCTTTTCAGAATATCTAAGTTCTTCCTCCCTATGACGGGCTCAAGGAAAGCTCTATACGAACTTATTTTAGCACCATTCTTGATCGCTGTTTGAGAATTTGAAAATCCTATTTGGTTTTTGGCATTGTAATCAATTTCTTCGTAACCTTTGGAAATACCAGACTCTACGAATGCAGTTGATAACGGGGTACGGTAAGGCGGATAATCAACCGGGATTTCTCCGTCAACAGAGTGATACTCGGTATCGTTGATGTATTTAGAGATTCTCATCTCTTCAAATTTCTTGAAGTAATGCAAGACCTTCTCATAATCCCACCCTGTATTTCCTAACGCTTCCCAGTTGTCATAATCTCGGCGATGGCCTCGCGTATACACCATGTCATTGAGAACACTGCTACCTCCCAGACCTTTTCCTTGAGGCCAAATCAGACGACCGTTCTTCATCCCCCGACCGAAGGAGTCATTCTTCTCGGCTTCGAATCCCCAGTTAGATGGAGAAGTAAAGAACATTGGAGTCAACAAGGGAATGTCCTCGATGAAGTGTTCTGGGCCTCCTGCCTCTAGGAGAAGTACTTTCCAGCTGGACACTTCGGAGAGACGAGCGGCCAGGAGGCACCCGGCTGACCCTCCGCCCACAATGATGAAGTCATACTCTCTTGGAGACATGAAGGCGTACGAGAGGAGTTGCATGTACAGTAGAGTGACTATCCAGAGAGTTGTCGCCAACATGCACTGCGTCTTGTCTCTCGGATCAGGAGACTGGAAGTAAAAAATTTTAAAAATGTAGGCCTACGTATTTCTATGAAATGATAAAACAGTAACTTCGAACAAGGCTGATAGAAGATAACCAACAAAATCTATAAAACATCGTATTGATTTGTGGTATAGAGCAGCGTTTCTCAAACTATGGTCCGCGAACCACCTGTGGTCCTCGAGGTCTGCCCTTCTGCCCTTGTGGTCCTTCAAAAGGACAGAAGAAAAAATAAAATTCAAACGAATTGCGTATCACAATATAGCTTAAAATCTCAGAGTTTGGAAATGACACATGGTAATCGAATTTCACTTTTTCTTCCAGTACTGACATTTTATGAAATTTATTACCCTACCCGTCTATCGACTTCCCACTGTACTCTCAGCAACAAAAGAGGGATTTAAAGCACTATATACGTGGTTTTCTCGACATCATTTTCCCTGCACATCTGGCAATGAGAG